>NC_061120.1:121550469-121850469 GCF_002878395.1 Capsicum annuum
GAGCACTTTTGATGAATGAAGGTGTATTTTGGGGTCCTTGGAATTGAATTTCGTGTTTTAGGGCTAAGTGAGGGTGGAAAACGACCATTTTGCCCCAAAAATGAAATGTTTAAGTCACTTGAATTCTTTACATAGGCGCCGCCCATCCCATTGCCTATGTTTACATAGGCGCCGCCTAGGCTATCACCTATGTTTACATAGGCGCCACCTAGGGTATCGCTTATGTTTACATAGGCGCCGCCTAGGCTATCGCCTATGCTTTTCAGTGGCCATGTCCGATTGGTTAGGCGACGCATATCACTTTGAAAGGCCATAACTTCTTGCTCGAGTGTCGGATTTTAGCAAAATTGGTATCATTGGAAAGATAACTCGAAGACCTATCATTTGACACATAGTAGGCTCCCTAATTTGACATATACAGAGAGTTATGGTTGATGGAAGCTGACATACTTTATCACGTCCACTAAAACATAGTCAATCGAAATTGTTTCAACTCGTCCTTGAGTTGAAGGACCTCTATGGTCTAAATTCAAGCTTGAATGGATTCACATGCTACACAATTAATTGACATGCCGTATTGACATAGGATCTTATCACTTTGGGATTTATCAACATCGTGGATCATGGTCTATATTGTAGCCCGAAATGTGGGGTGTTACATTATCCCCCCCTTAGGATCATTCATCCCCGAATGATGATGCGGGACACAGACAGACACGATTTGAAGCATAATAAAGCTCTAGGAAAGTTAAGATAGGAATAGTACCTTCTGTCTCATCCTCCATCAAAGCAAATAAATTAGGATATCTAATTCTCATGTCATCTTCTGACTCCCAAGTTGCTTCTTCGACTTTTTTATTCCTTGACAGTACCTTTACTGAGTCTATCTCTTTGCTCCTCAGCTTTTGAACTTGGCGATCTAAAATTTCAACGGGCTCTTCTTCGTAAGACAAGGAGTCTGTCACTTTGATACCCTCTACTGGCAATACCAGAGAATGATATCCAATGTATTTCTTCAACATGGATACATGAAATACCGGATGAACTAAACCTAAACTTGCAGGCAATTCTAGCTTATAAGCAACTGTACCAATCTTTTTTAGAATCTGATATGGCCCTATATAGCGAGGGCTCAATTTACCCCTTTTTCCAAATCGCATAACTCCTTTCATAGGAGAAACCTTGAGAAACACCCAATCACCAACTTCAAACTCTAGTTCTCTTCTCCAAACATCGGCATAGGACTTCTGGTGACTTTGAGCAGTCTTTAGTCGTTCTCTAATGATCTTCACTTTCTCCATCGCTTGATGAACAAGATCAGGCCCATACAACTGAGTTTCGCCCACTTCATACCATCCTATCGGAGACCTACATCTCCTCCCATACAAAGCGTCAAAAGAAGCCATATTGATGCTGGCATGGTAACTATTATCGTAAGCAAATTCAACCAGTGGTAGGTGATCTACCCAACTACCTTTAAAATTAATGACGCATGCCCTCAACATATCTTTGAGGGTCTGAATGGTACGCTCAGCTTGCCCATCCGTCTGAGGGTGGAAAGGCGTGCTCAAATTCACTTGTGTACCTAAACCCTTCTGAAAAAATCTCTAGAACTGAGATGAAAACTACGTACCTCTATCGGATATAATGGACACTGGTGCCCCATGCAACGAACTATCTCGTCAATGTAAATCTTAGCATAACCCTCTCCCGAACAATTAGTCCTCACAGGAAAAAAGTGGTCTGACTTTGTCAACCGATCTACAATCACCCATATAGAATCATACTGGTTTTGGGATCTCGAAAGTCCTGTAATGAAATCCATGTTTATCATCTCCCACTTTCATATAGGCAGGGCTATCTCTTGGGAAGTACCACCTGGACTCATTTGTTCTACCTTCACTTGTTGACAGTTCAAACACTTGGACACAAAATCAGCTATATCAGGTTTCATGTTATTCCCCCAATACAAGGTTTTCGGATCATGGTACATCTTAGTAGAGCCTGGGTGAACGACATACCTCGAAGTGTGCACCTTATCAAGGATTCTTTATCGCAGTCCATCAATATCCAAAATGCACAACCTACCCTAAAATCTTAGAATACCATCACCACCAATTTCAAACGACATAACCTTTTGTTGACCCACATCTTTCTTGATTTGCATCAAGATGGGATCTTCAACCTGCTTCTCCTTAATTTCAGCACAAAGGGATGACTTAGCTAACTCATGAACTATTACCCCTCCATCTTTGGAATCTAAGAGTCGCACTCCCAGATTTGCAAGGTGGTGAATATCCTTCACCATCTCTTTCTTTCCTTTTTCTACATGAGAAAGGCTGCCCATAGACAACCTGTTGAGGGCGTCAGCTATAATATTTGCCTTGCCCGGATGGTAATGCAGACTCATATCATAGTCTTTCAAAAGATCCATACAACGCCTCTTCCTGAGGTTTAATTCTTTCTATGAGAAAACATACTACAAACTCTTATAGTTAGTATAAATATCAACATGCACTCCATAGAGATAGTGCGTCCAGATTGTAAGTGCAAACACCACAGCTGCTAACTCCAAGTCATGAGTGGGGTAATTACGCTCATGCACCTTTAACTGCCTAGATGTATAAGCTATTACCTTACCACGCTGCATCAATACACAACCAAGTCCCACACGGGACACATCACAATAAACCACAAAATCATCTACACCCTCGGAAAGGGTCAAAACAGGAACAGTAGTCAACTTGTCCTTCAACTTCTCAAAACTATTTTCACACAAGTCAGACCACGCAAACTTCATCTTTTTCTAAGCCAGTTTAGTAAGCGGAGCAGCTATGGAAGTAAAACTCTCTACGAACCTTCTGTAATACCCCGCCAAACCCAAAAAGCTCTGAATATCAGTTGGAGTCATGGGTCTGGGCTATTTTCTTACTGCTTTAACTTTCTGGGGATCCATTATTATCCCGTCACTGGACACAATATGCCTAGGAAGGCTATAACATCTAACCAGAATTCACACTTAGAAAATTTAGCATACAGCTGATGATCCTTAAGGGTCTGAAGAATAATTCGGAGGTGATTGGCGTGATCCTCTTTACTCTTAGAATAGATCAGAATATCACCAATAAATACAATTACGAATAAGTCAAGAAACTAACGGAACACTCTATTCATAAGATCCATGAAGGCTGCAGGGGCGGTAGTCAACCCGAAGGACATTACTAGAAATTCGTAGTGACCATATCGGGTTCAGAAGGCTATCTTGGGTATGCTTAACTCCCTAACTTTCAACTAATGATAACCCGAAGGAAGGTCTATTTTTGAAAAACACTTGGCACCCTGAAGCTGGTAAAAAAGGTCGTCAATGCTAGGAAGAGGATATTTATTTCTAATCGTGACCTTATTCAACTGATGGTAGTCTATGAACATCTGAAGAGACCCAACCTTCTTTCGCACGAAGAGCACGGGTGCACCCCATGGGGAAACACTAGGAGAAATAAAACCTTTGTCTAGGAGGTCTACAAGCTATTTCTTTAACTCCTTTAGTTCCGCGGGAGCCATTCTTTATGGCGGAATAGAAATAGGACGAGTGTCTGGCAACACATCAATGCCAAAATCTATCTCCCTATCAGGGGGTATCCCTAGGAGATCTTCGAGAAAGACTTCTTGGAATTCATTCACTACAGGGACTGACTGCACAGGAATTTTTCAACTTTTGAATCTTTTACTCGGATTAGATGATACTTACAACCTTTGGAGATAAGCTTTCGGGCTCTAAGATAAGAGATAAAGTGACCTCTAGGTTCCACAGAACTCCCTGCCCATACAATTGGTGTCTCATTCGGGAAAGAAAAAGTGACCTTTCGGGTTCTGTAATTAAGGGTGGCATAACATGAATGGAGCCAGTCCATCCCAAGGATGGGATCAAAATCTATCATATCCAGTTCTATAAGGTCTGCCACAGTTTCCCTACTATGAATAGACACGACACAATTTCTATACACCCTTCTAGCAACAACAGAATCATCTACAGGAGTAGAAATAGAGAAGGGTTCTACAATAACTTCGGGCTCAAACTCGAAACCAATAGCCACATAAGGGGTCACATAAGATAAAATAGACTCGGGATCAAGCAATACATAAATATCATGAGAAAAGATTCGTAACATACCGGTGACAACATCTGGTGAAGCTTCCACCTCCTGGCAGTTAGTCAAAGAATATAACCAGTTGTGACCACTCCCGGCAGCTAAAGGGGCGCTCTTAGAAAGAGAAGCTGTGGAGGTGGCTTGGGACTTAGCCCCCCTATATTTCCTCCAGCAGAAGGACAATCTCTTTGAAGGTGACCCACTTTGCCACAAGTGTAGCAGTTTCTCCCCTCAAACCAACACTTTCGTAGATGATTCCTTCTGCAAACCTCACACCTGCAGATAAGTACGACGCTGCTGAGCCACACTGCCCTGAGACTGTGTACCTAGATATTTGGATCCATGAGGAGTCTGAAAACTCTGAGTTTGTCTGTCTGTCGGTGGTATGGGTGCTGGGGCGCCGGCTGCTGACTGTGCATTATTCCAAATCTTCTTCTTCTTCGACCACTTATTACCCCAGTTACCACTCTGCAGCTGACTCTTGTACTGGTTTACAGATCTAGCTCTCTTAGCCTATCTGTCTTTCTCTCTAGATTCAACAATCTTTTTCTTCTTCTCTTCCACCTTCTGCATAAGAACGATCAGTCGAGCAAAGTCTAAATCCTTATTCAATATAGCCCCATGGCACTTAAGTACCAGGTTATCAGCAAGGCCAGATGCAAATTTTCTCATCCGGGCTCTCATATTAGTAGTCAAATCTGGTGCATAGGGGGCTAGTTTATTAAACTTCAAAGTGTACTCCTGGACAGTCATACTGCCCTGCTTCAGATTCATAAACTCTTCCGCTTTGGTCTCCCTCAACTTCAGAGGAAAGAGTCGATCAAGGAAAGCTTCCACAAATTCGCCCCAAACTGTGGGCTCAGCACTTTCACCTTTTGTATCTTTCTAGTTGGCATACCACTGATTCACAATGTCCTTGAGCTGATAGGTTGCTAGCTCCACCCCTTCAACCTCATCCACATGCATCACCTTGAAGATCTTTTCCATCTTATCCACAAACACCTGTGGATCTTTCTCCACCTTGGTGCCAGTGAACTTAGGTGGGTTCATCTTCATGAAATGTCTGACTCTAGTAGCCTCAGACGTAACAGATGTAAACCCAACATCTTCTGATCGTTGAGCCTGGTTAGCTACCAACTGTGTCAGCATATTAATGGACCGTCTGAATTATGTATTTGAAATATCTCCTTGAGCAGTTGGGGGATGGTTGGCGTTAGTCTGTGGAGCCCGAGGTGGACTGGTTGGGACTGGAGGGACTCCCGAAGTAGGGAAAAATTCTGGAGTGTGAGCCGACCTGAGCATTCTGATCGATGATACGACATGGAGGCATAACTGTGTTTCTGAAACACAAGTGATCATTGATTAGGGGACAGTTTAGACTTTGAAGCACGAACTAAATCACAAAGAAGGGAAACATTTCCTAAATGCCTAGTAGCCCCCTGCTTATAAGTATGGCGCGTTACACACCCATAAACAGGACTCTACCCGACGCGATTTCGCAGACTCTCTGGGACCATGAACCGTGCTTTGATATGAAGTTTGTCATGACCCAAACCAGGACCTGGTCGTGACGAGCATTTCAAACCATGTAGGCCCGAAACACCCCTATCTGTCTGGTAATCATGCATCTAATTCATATGATCAAAGTAATGCAGAAAAAACATAATAATTCAGAAACATGGTCATAAATATAAAAAGAAACAATAATAGAGAGATAAGGTTCCCCTAACATCAATCAACCTCTAAACAACTGTCTGCAAAAATCTCTAACAAATGACGGTCAAGTAACCGTATATAAACTGGGAAAAGGCCCCCAGTAGACCACAAAACTGAATATAAGATAAAAGGACTGTAGGATATAAGACCTTCCGAAACATAAAAGGCTCACCACTTGTCTCTGCAACTTTGTCAGAATGATCTACTGATTCTCTTGACCCCTAGACTGGGTCTCTGAACCTGAGAGGTTGGAGAAGAGAGGGGGTCAGCATAAAAGTATTGGCATGTAGAGATATCAAAACAAAACATAATATCTTTACAAAATATAGTTGAGAGCCATTATAAAGCAATTTCGTATCAAATCATTTGAAAAAACATGGGCGTAATGCAATAGTTTCTAAACAACAATGAAATGCAACTAAGCTAGGTGGAATACCCTACATAATTTACACCAACTGTCTATCCTCGGGTTCCACCAAGATTAGAGTATAAGTGAAGGAGAGACACACAAGACCACGAAGCATGGTGTCTCGACCCACTGGTAGTGCCCAAGATCACTTACCCTGGGCTCCTACCTATAGTCCCAATTTGGGAATGACATAAAGTCAAGTACACAAGATCACTTAGCCTGGTACCAAATCTCTGTGTCAGCAAACCCATTTTCCAGCGATGAGCCCTTACACTCAAATGCCTTCTTCGGGCATCCACCTATCTCATGTAAAATCAATGCATTCAAATTTTATCTGATTTAATCACATATCATATTTTGTAAGGTATCGTCATACCTGACTTGCAAGTCATCAATATCACTTCCACATATGCATTATCATGTAAAATTAAGGTGCTTCATCATTTACAAGTGGTGAACAATATTTATTTCAAATTTATGCTCTCTTTTGTTGGTCACAATATGATATGGGGTATCAAGACATTATCATGGGAATTTGAAAGCAATTTATCATTCATATTTATCAAACTTCCATTGAAAATCTCAAATCACATATGCATGGTTTCAACCATTGAAGTATATAGGCAAACAATTTCCATGACATAAAAAAAATGACTTAGAAATCATATTGAAAGCAAGTTATTAGCATTTGATTGAAAATCCCCATTTAAAATCATGCTTGTTCATAAAAACTACAACCATGATGTTTTAGGATAACCCCACGTACCTCTATTTCCAAGGATAATAGATGTTTCTTGAAGCTTGTGGATTGGTGATTCTAAATATGTAATTATCTTTAAAAACCTACGGTCGAATCTTGAACTATTTGGGTTTTTATTTTGTAATCCTAAGGAGAATCTTTGAGCACTTTTGATGAATGAAGGTGTATTTCGGGGTCCTTGGAACTGAATTTCGTGTTTTAGGGCTAAGTGAGGGTGGAAAAGGACCATTTTGCCCCAAAAACGGAATGTTTAAGTCACTTGAATTCTTTACATAGGCGCCGCCCATCCCATTTCCTATGTTTACATAGGCGCCGCCTAGGCTATCACCTATGTTTACATAGGCACCGCCTAGGCTATCGCCTATGCTTTCCAGTGGCCATGGGCGATTGGTTAGGCGACACATATCACTTTGAAAGGCCATAACTTTTTGCTCGGGTGTTGGATTTTAGCGAAATTGGTATCTTTTGAAAGCTAAATCGAAGACCTATCATTTGACACATAGTAGGCTCCCTAATTTGACATATACAGAGAGTTATAGTCGATGGAAGCTGACATACTTTACCACGTCTACTAAAACTTAGTCGATCGAAATTGTTTCAACTCGTCCTTGAGTTGAAGGACCTCTATGGTTTAAATTCAAGCTTGAATGGATTCACATACTACACAATTAATTAACATGCCGTATTGGCATAGGATTTTATAGCTTCGGGATTTATCAACACATCGGAATCATGGTCTATATTGTAGCCCGAAATGCGAGGTGTTACACATATGAATAAGTGGATCCCTGATCAAATAAAGCAAAAGCCTACTTATGGCACACTGATAACTCACTTATAATAACAACATCTGAAGTCTCTACCTCTAGTGTACCAAGTACAACATATAAGGGGCCTCGGTTGCCACCTAGCTAGGTGCTTAACTGATCACCCATCCTACCTACCTGAGGACCTTCTCAAGAGCCCTAGGAACCACCCAAAGACCCTACATATCCCCTCTAGCTAGAGGTGACACTGTCCTAATCAACATAACACTCTGAGGTACAGGTATAACTTCCTCACACCGGGGATACTTTTTAGAGAAACGGGCGAAGGCCCCACAGTCATAACATGCCCTAGGAGCTATATTGTAAGCAAAAGATTTGGCTGACCTAGAATAACCACCTCAGTTAGAAAACTCAAAATATAAACCTCTCAAAGGATGACCACCACTCTGGCCAAGATAATCACTGTAACTAGGTTGCCTCCACTAGTAATCTAAAGTACAACATAAACGGGCCTACTATATTGACCTTGATACTACCTCTAAACTGTGAGCCACACTGGATCACACTAAACTACCCAGATAATACGGTCTCATATCGCTGCCTCCTTGGGCCATGTGATACATCTCCTTCATAATTTAGTCATGATCAGAAACCTCAGTAGTAGATTTGCAAGCAGTAACTAAACTCTGTGTAGCCATGCAAAGAGGTGGTATTAATCCCTGAACAAAAGATTGAATCTGCACATACTCGATCAGTAAGATAGAGGTAGCATTCCTAGCCAACTCATGATATCGGGCTTTATACTCCAAGATAATAATAGAACCCTATCCCAATATCGAGAATAGATCTCTAGTCTATGAGGCACATATTACTCTAAGAAAAATTTGGAGAACTGAGTTCATGTAAACGTGTCATAACCCAATTTGCGAGTTAGGATGGCACCTACTTTATCCCGCCAGTAGGTATACCAAAATATAACTCGGATCTAAATATAATCAGTTAACTTGGTGGAAAATGATCAATAATAGATGAAAATAGACAATTGAAATATACGAACTTGCCTATCCAATATTTCAGTCGGGACTTTCTCATAGGATAAGGAATCCATAACATGAACATACTCAATAGGAACTATCAAGGAAGGATCACCTACACGCTTTTTCAGCATGGACACATGAAAAATAGGACAAAAATATCGAAAGAACCGACTAAAACCTAAATCGAAAAAACCGATTTTATGTTGGTTTGATTTGGTTTATAGTATTAATAAACTGACATAATTGTTTTTTTTTCAATAGAAAACCAAACCAACCCAACCTATGTACACTCCTATTTGGACTTATGAGCCTCAGTCAAAACCCTTTCCCACAGCTCATTAACATAAGGAACACATAACCTACCTTGATACTTCAAGATGCCAGGTCCCCCAATCTCAAAATCCATAACCTTTTGCTGACCCACATCATCCTTAATTTGCATAAGTATGGGATCCAAAACCTATTTTTCTTTCACCTCAACACCAAGAGATAGTTTGACCACTTTTTGGAGAATCACTTCCCTATCCTTAGAGTCCAAAAGACAAATTCCTAAGTTAGCCATCCTGTGAATGTCCTTTACCAATCCTCTTTTCTCCTCATCAACATGAGATAGGCTCCCTATGGGCAACCTTCTAAGACCATCAACAATAACATTAGCTTTACTTGGAATCTCTAAACAATTCGAGCCACCACACCGGCTTGAGATTCAATTTCTTCTGCGTAAACACACACTGCAAGCTCTTATGTTCTGAATAGATATCTACATGCACTCCATACGTATAATGACACCAGATGTTCAGGTCAAAGACCACAACCTTTAACTTTAGATCGTGAGTTGAGTAATTCTTCTCATGAACCTTAAACTACTTAGAAGCATTGGCAATAACCTTACTATGTTGCATTAAAAAACAACCCAGTCCCACATGGGACTCATCACTAAACACAACAAAACCATCAGTACCCTTGGGCAGGGTCAAAACTGGAGCAGAAGTCAACTTATCCTACAACTTCTCAAAACTACCCTCACATGCATCAGACCATAAAAACTTAACCTTTTTCTGAGTAAACTTCATCAACAGAGCAGCAATAGATGAGAATCTCTCCACAAACCTCCTATAATACCCAGCCCAGCCAAGCTTGAGAAGCTCCTAATGTTGGTTCGAGTCGTGGGCCTAGGCCATTTCTTAACTACCTCAACTTTCTATGGATCCACTTTGATCCCCTCACTGGAAACAACATGCCTAGAAAAATCACAACATTAGCCAAAATTCACACTTAGAAAATTTGGCATATAATTTCTGGTCCTTTAGAGTCTGCAACATAATTCAAAGGAGATTGGCATGATCGTCATCACTCTTAGAGTATACAAAGATGTCATCAATGAATACTAGAACAAATAAATCTGGGAACTTCCTAAAAACTCGATTCATAAGACCCACAAATGCAGACAAAGCATTAGACAACCCATGTAATATAACAAAAAACTCACAGTGACCGTCCCGAATTTGGATAACTTCTTGGGAATATCAACATCCCTAATTTTAAATTGATAAAGCGCAAATGGAGATCAATCTTAGAGATACACCTAACAACCTAAAGCTGATAAAAAATATCATCAATCCTAGGAAGAGGGTACTTATTCTTCACTGTAACCTTATTCAATTGATGATAGTCTATACACATTCGAGAGACCTATCTTTCTTTCACACAAAAAGTATAAGAGCACCCCATGGAGAGACACTAGGATGAATGAACCCTTTATTAATAATGTCTTTCAACTGCACCTTTAGCTCCTTTAATTCAGTTAGAGCCATCCTATAAGGAGGATTGGAAATTACACGAGTATCCGAAGAAGATCAATCCCAAATCTATTTCCCTGTCAGGAGGAATTCCAAAAAGATCATTGGGAAATACTTCAAGAAATTCATTAACCACAGGGATAGATTTCAAAGAGGGACCTTCAGAGTTAGAATCCTTAACCCAAACTAGATGATACAGACACCCTTAGGAAATTAACTTCTGATCTCTATGATAGGAAATAAACCTCTAACACGACCCAAACTAGGGCCTTGTCGTAATGGGCACCCAAGTCCAACCAGGACCAAGGACCACCCTCGTTACCCAACCCAACCTCCAAATATACATACCCTAAGTCGAATGAATTTTAAACATAAAACACGATAACATCGATTACAATTCCAAACTCTGGGATAGGTCTATAATCGTAACCAACCCAAATAAGTCCAACCATCCAATACCAACAAACAACCATAACCAAACTAATATAAAAACTGTGTTCATGTCCATAACAAACATAACATAAAAGGATGGAAAAATCATAAACTCAGTCAAACGGTATTAGCACCAATACCAATGCCAATACTAAGGCTGACACCAATAGCTACACCGCCCATTCCAATCCATAGTAGTTCCACAAAGCCTCTAACCAAAAGAAAAATAATATCCAATTGGGACATGTCCCCAACCATAGCCAAAACTAATATCCATAAAATGACCAAGGTATATAATGATACCCATGATGTGAAATGGAGCCTTCTGGAATAAAAGAGATCATCACTTCAATCCAATAGCTGGTCCCAAATTTGATCACTAAGTAGAAGGAGTAGAATCGCGGATTTCTATATCACGTGGGGATATAGCCGCCCAAAGAAGGGTTAGTGGGTGAGTGCTAGCAAGTACTCAGGATAAGGGTAAAATAATTCCAACTTTTAAAACCAGGTAAACCAACCATATGCATTCATAACCATACATACATACATATGTACATATATATATATATATATATATATATATATATATAACCATACAGGGAAGAGGGAATCAGGTTTAACATGTATTTAAAACTATTAACCTAGGTATGTGTAGCTTAACCATCCTAGAACCACGGGTCTCGATGTGTGTAGCCTCATAAACCAGAGATACCATATGAGTAGGGGATTCCCAAGTACGCTTCACTTTCTATGATACATATATACGATTATAACTTAGGGGATTACCATGTACCCCATATGGTCATCATGACCAAATTTTCATACCTACAAACATGAGTTTCCAATGTCTATCCATTGGAATCACACCTTCACGGCTAGCTATAACACCCCACCATTATTGCCCAATTAAAACTATTGCCATATAACTAATACTACCATTTCATTTTTTATTAACCAAGGCTATAAGTAGTAGTATCTTCTTATTAAATATAGTTTGCAAACAATGTCCTTAGTCAATATTTCAAAGATTAAGTGATTCCCTTGTAGCCATAGGTTTCATTATCAAGTTGTCTTGGGGGAGTCCCACGTACCCCACAAGTTTTTTATAATTAGGTTCACTTGGGGGATTCCCTTGTACCCCACAAGGAATGATTAATTAACCATAACCATTACCACCAAGACCTTACAATTTAACCATTCCAAACCATTGAAATCATTTATGCCATTTAGGGTTCCATGACCAAGTTATACCATGCAATTGTTCCATTAAAAGTCTAACAATATAGTAAAAGTATTTTCATAGGCATTTTATCAAACATGTGGGGGCATAGTGTTTCCAAAACCAAAACCAATTACTAATTAACCATTCCCATGTATCCAATTGTCAAAACCACCATTAAAGCATGTAAATTCATAATTAAAACATGGGAAAACAATAAACAAGCATTTATAACCAAAAACCCCAACATATGATTGAAAACCCAAAACTATACAACAGTTATGCCATGAAAACAATTCATAAAATATGCCTTTAGTTGGAAATAACATTGATGAAGAAGTATGTTGCCTTAGATTACAAAGACGATGGAGAGAAATCACCCGTACAAAGCCCTAAATTTATCCTCTAGATGAAACCCTAGCCTTCCATTACCCAAGAGCCTTAAATAGAATTTGAGAGAGTTTCTAAGTGTTTAAGATTAGAATATTAGGGTAAATGATGTCCTAAAAGAGTTATAAGTTGTGGGGCCTTAAGAGGTTAAATAGGAAAATATCCAGATTACCCCCACTTAAATGTATAAAATCTCGCAGGAGGGTACGACCACCCCGTACTAGTCGTACCCTACTATACGAGTGGTACCCATCACTCATACCCTAGGCCTCTACTTGGACCCCAACACTGCCTAACATACAACCATTCAAGCCAAGTTAGATCCAATTATATGACCTATACCCTTGATCCGTACCTACGACAGAATGGAAATCAAAGAGGATTTGGACACTGTCCACCATACGAGTGAATGGTACGACTTGTACCATATCTTATGACTCATGGTGAGCCACTCTTCCTCAAGTCCAAGTTAAGTTACCAAGTTTCAGATTAAGCGATGGAAAATCCAAACCATGTAAACTGTCACCCATCATATGACTCGTACCCACACGAGAAACTAATCCAACCCACCAGCCAATACTAGTTTACATATGACCAAGATCATACCAACCGTATCCCGTCATACGACTGTACCCACTAGTCGTATGATGTCCAAAATCTAGAAATCTAAGAAATTTTCTAAGATTCCAAAAAACCCAGGGTGTTTCAACCTCCCTTTGGGTATTAAAGAACTCTACTTCTATTTAATCACTCTTTATTAAGAAAGTGAAAATTGACCCTTTGGGTTTTATAATCCAGAGAAACATAGCACGAATGAAGCCTATCTATATCAAAATCCACTATATCAAGCTCTATCAAATCCACCAATGTCATTTTATGATAGATGGACACCACACAACCCTTATAGATTTTTCTAGCAACTACAGATTCACCCATCAGAGTATACATAGAAAAGGGTTTGAAAATATTTTCAGGACCCAAACCAAAATGCACAGCCACATAAGGGGTTATTTAATAAAGGTTAGAATCCAGATCAAGCAAATAATAAACATCATGAGAAAGGAGCTATAACATATCAGTAACAATATCTGAGGATGCCTCAGATTCTTAACAAGTAGAAAGTGTATAGAGATAATTCTGGCTAGTGACGAACTAGAAGTAGTGCCCTTAGGGGTAGAAGTTAAAGAAGTGGAAATCAAAACTTTATTAGCACTAGTGGAAACCCTGGCTGAAGGGCAATCTCACTGTATATGACCAAGCTGACCATAATTATAGCATAAATTTCTCTACTCCTCATAATATCCATGATGAAGATGCCTACAAAAATGGTAAGAAGGGTAAGGTGAGGCTAACTGAGATCTACTAGCTTGAGATTGGGCACCCTGTACCTTAGGACTACTACTAGGCTAAAAATAATGGTCACCTGAAGGCTTAGGATAAGAAGCGCTAGCAGCCGAAAATGATTTTCCTTAATTTTTCTTTTTAGTCTACTATCTACCATCTCTCCCACTATTATGCTGAACTGTACCTCGCTCTGAATATCTAAACTTCTTATTTTTTCTCTCTCTTATATTTGCCTAGTCTTTTTCTCATTCTCAACCCACTGCATATAAACCACCAGCCTGGAGATGTTTATATCATTATTCAACATTGCAGGCTTACAATCCAGCATCAAATCATGAGAAAAACTAGAAGCAAACTTTCTCATTCAAGACCTCATATTAGACACTAAATCTAGAGCATAGCGAGCCAACTGCTGAAACTTCAAAGCATACTCTTTGACATTCATCTTACCCTACTTCAAATTAACATACTCTTTGGCCTTAGCTTTTCTCAACTCTTAAGGAAAGAAGTGATTAAGAAAAGCATTCAAAAATTCATCCCACACTGCCTATTGAGAACCATAACCCCTTGTCACTTCCCATTTCTCTTACCACTAGTAAGTAATATCTTTCAACTATAGGAAACAAACTCCACACCCTTCAAATCAGTAGCATGCATCACCCTATAGATTTTTTCCATCTCATCAATGAAGCCCTGTGGATCCTTCTCAACCTCAGAGACTATAAAGATTGGGGGATTCAAACTCATAAATTGACCAACTCAAGTGAACACAGATGAATGAAAAATAGAAAAAACATGATCAAACTGATGAGACTGTAAGGCCACCAACTAAGTAAGCATAAGAATAGGCTTAAGGAACTCCGTATTAGAGATATCTCCCAGAGACAACACATCATACGTATTACCAGCCCAAAAACTTGAGGAAAACTAGTAGGGACTAGTGAAAATCCATATGGGATGACACAATCAGGAGCAGGGACCCTAGACCAGGTCAACACTTCATAAATAGGGAGAGTCCACTCCACATTATCCTCAGGTGAAACAGAATTTCTAGCAGAGTTTTTATAAATATCAGATATTTCGGGAGGAATGACCTAAAACATGACGAATCTAGGAGTTCGAAAAGTTTCATAATACTAGACTCTATAGCTCGAAATACAACATAAGAAAGGGAAATATTCCTAAATGCCTTGTAGCCTTCCCTTATAAGTGTGGTGTGCTACATACCTATAAAAATGACTCTACTCGACACTACTTTGTGGACACCCAATGACCCTAAACCCTTCTCTGATACCAAGCTTGTCATGACCCAAACTAGGGCCTAGATATGATAGGTATCTCTAGCACACCATGGACCAGAGACCACCCCATTAACCTAACCTAACCTTAAGAGCACAATAATTACAATAAAGTGGAAGAAAATCCAGATAGTAATAAAATATAAATAAGTCAAATTATAGTTCTAAGAGTCAAAACCAATAATCGAACCCACACTTCTCCATAGTAGCCTCTAAATCTAGAATAACAACTAAGTCAGAACAGGCCCCCTACTATGACAAAAAAAAGAATCCAATAATACTTAGTCAATAAAAAAAATAATGAAATGATAAGGCCTTCGAAGGTTAGAGGCTCACCACTTTACGACAACTTAACAGACATGCTCAACCACCTAACACTGTACAGGACCAATAGAAAAATCATGAAACCCAACATCATGAAATAGTATAACATCCTAGGACCATCAATAGGATAAGTACTGGCATGTAACTCAGGGAAAGTGATAAAGTAATTCCATATCTAAATTAGTCAAAACCATATCCACACATTCATGTATGTATATATATACATATAGGATGCCGAAATAGGGAAAAAGATCATAAATATAAGAGTTTAAAAATTTAACATAAATTGTGTAGCTTGATCCATCCTAAAGGCACCTATGGGCTGTATGGGTTCAGCTTCCTCTGCTAAAAGGGCCACTATACGTATTAGCCATATGAACTGAGGAAAAACTAAATCCACCAAGTCAATAGTAATCCCAAAATATATACATTAAGTATGCATCAAGAACAAGTCATATAGACCCCCAAAGTTGGCAAACGTGGTTTCTAGTATTCGTTCCCCCAGGACTTACACCTTCATGGTAAGCTACACAATTCTCTTTAAGCGTAAATTAAAATAATTTACACATAAACCAAACCATTAATCCAGGAGTCATTTATTAAGGCATTTACCACTAGGTATCATCATAACAATTTGCTTGAAATCTAATTTAATTATGCTAAATCAATTCACACAACCAAATTGGACTCTTAAGTTCCATTAAATGTCAAAATCCGAGGCCACCAAGGCCATTGAAAACCCTATTCATATCCATTTATCCTTTAATGCAATGCAATGGATTCAAAATAAGTTAAACCATGTATTTATCTATATTTAAAACATGACTTTAAGGTGAGTTGAGGTTAATGCCTTTTCTAAGAAAAAAATCATCCAATTTGGCGAAACCCATGTCCCACATTCCAATCACTTAAACAATGCATCAATTAAGTCCTGAAACCATCAATTTAAAAGCATGAATAGTCTTATGTAGTAGGGTACAATTGATTAAGTCTGTATTGTTTGGGGTTCAATCACTTTAATTTTTATGCTCCCCAAGAAGGTAATGAAAATGATCATTGCATTGTGTAGATCATTCCTCTGGACTGGTGAAATTGTGGTGTCCAAGAAAGCTCTTATTACTTGGTACAAGATGTGTCTTTCTGAGGCTGCAGGTGGACTGAACATTATAGACTTAGAATTATGGAATAAAGTTATAGTTACAAAGCATCTATGGGCTTTATTAATAAAGAACGATTCAATGTAGATAAGGCGGGTTCGCAGTGTGTACATCAAGAATAGAGGATTTAAAACTCTCATAATACCCAAGACTGCATCTTGGGTAGTTAGAAAGTTGTTGGATACTAGGGAACTTATTATAAGGATACCAATAGTATAAGGTGACCTTATGAGTTGCTTAATGCAACTTGACATTTTGATGCATTTAGCATAAAAATGATGTATAAGAACATAAGGCCATATTATCCAAGGGTTCCCTAGAAAAACATGATACTTCAACCATAGTTACATCCCAAATTTAAATTCATACTCTGGCTAGCATCCTATGAATGACTGGCCATTGTGGATAGGTTACTAAAGATGGGAACCCAAGTACCTCAAACTTGTGTGGTTTGTGGGCTTGCTGATCAAGTATTTGAGCACTTGGTTTTTGGATGCCAGTATGTGAGGACATTGTGGACAAGATTGCTTAGATAGTTGGGCTATCAAAAAGCACTGGACCAGGAAAATAGAAATACAGTGGCTATGCAAAGGATTAAGAAGGAATACAGGGTACTGTCAAATTATCGCTTGCATTTTTGGCATGATGATGTACCTGATTTGACGAGATAGAAATATCATCAGATTTCAACAAGGCACCACCTCTCGAGATAGAATATGTAAGAGTTGGATCAACAAATATAAATTAATGGTACAAAGATCAAAACCTGGCACATTAAATTACAAGTGTTATAGAACTGCCCCTAGGAAATACTAGAGTAGATTGAATATTTCTTTAGTTGGTGTGTACAGGTTTGTATGAGTTAGATTATTAGAGAAGTGAATGGTCAAGGAATTTTGTTTTGGTAAACCAAAAATTATTGTTGCCCCAAAAAAGCATGAATAATCAATTTAAAATAGGGACAAGTAATTCAATTAGTAACAACTAAAACCCCTCGACTCAATTTGAAAACCCATAATTAAATTAAAAAAATCCATTCAATTTATGTAAAAATGTAAAATTCAAGTTTATGAAAGATAAACATGCCTAAAATACACAAGAAATTAAAGTTGATTCAGAGTTTGGAGCCTGGATGATGAATTCACTATAAAACCCTTGAATGTTTTTGAGTTTTAAGTTTGAGAGAGAAAAAGAATGATTTAATCTTTGAAAACTGAAGGGAATGGGGTTATTTTGTGTTATAAGGTCGTAAAGGGGTTAAAAAGACCAAAAGCTCCTCATCCCAAGTGTAAAAAACAAAAACTAAACGAATTTAAAATAGCAGCGTGGCATGCCAATAATACAGAGGTTGGCCTCCATGACATACCGATATCGTGGAGGTTAGCCTCTGTGCCATGCCATATCATGGAGGTTAACATCTGTGACATGAACTTATCATGGACCCTCACGGCCTCTGGGTACCAAAATAACCCCGAACCCTTTCAAAAAATCCAAAACTTTCCAAAAACACCCTTTTAACACCCCTAAAAATAATTCACGTAAAATATTGACATTACGAATGCGGGAGGGTCAATAAAATGATCAAAATTTTAAGGGGTCCTACACATTTGTAAATGATGTACTTAGTTCTCTTAATCTTATAGTTATAAAAGTACTATCTAATTATTAATTAGGAACTAATTGGTCCAAGAAGTTGAAATAACTAGTTTTGATTTGAAAGTTCTAATATTTAGAATTATTCATTTCTTTGATATAATTTATGATTGTGGTGTATTTTTGAGTCAAGTTTTGGATACCATGCTTGAAAGGTTGAATTTTATGGGATTTCATTATTCTTGGCTCTATCACAAATGTGTGTATTTTCGAAAGTGCTATATAATTTATTTGGAAACTTATTTTTTTTGGTATGGATACTAATTCCTCTCTATGATTTGTAAAGTTTGAATTTGAAGTTGATTTCATTTCAACAAGGACAAAATGTCACAAGTTAGAAAAACACTTATTGCTCGAATAAATTTCAACTTAACATCATGAGCTTGGAGTGTTTCAACGGAGTGTGAAAGACAACAATCAATAATATCAAAGATTAACATTATATTTTAGGACCTTTTTTGGTCACAGTATGATGCACATTTAGTCAAGGGTATTTGTTTTAATTCAATTTTATCTAACCCTAGTATTATATATAGAATATGGTGTAGATTATTTAGAGGTAGATTGCAATTTTAAGAAAACTCTCTTGGTGAGATTTGTGGATTTTATACCTTATTATCTTCATTGGATCTCTATTGAATATCTTTTGGTAAGATTATTCATGTATAAGTTAAATTCTCTTCTTTCTTGAATTAATCACGTGTTTGTTATTTCAAATTAGGGATTCACAAATCTACATGTGATGCTCTCTTATTTACTTCAGTTATGGGATTATTACTTTTCTTCTCTTTATCCCCTCAATTTCTTGATTATATCTTGTATCTTTTTATCTTTTATCTTTTATCTCATTTTACATCATAGGTATTCATATTTGGAGAATGTAGTTCAATCAAGAGTAAGAATAGGACCTTACATTTTATAGTCTCTATCAAAAGTTAGTACCTTTGTCTAACTTCTAAGAAAATAAACAATACTCACATGACATGTCAGTCCACTCTCTTAAATTTTTTTAAATCCATTGGTTTCTCTCCTTGTTGTTTAGAAATGTCGTCTCTAATTCTCGAGGTGACATGTGTCCTTTCAAACTCAAAAGGCAATCTCATCCCTCTATTCGTTTTAATTACCTATATACTCTTAGTCAATTTCCAACAAATTTTTCAAAATTAAAAAACCCTCGCGTGTCTTTTAGTTCCCCACTTTTGTTCTTTATGACCGCTGACAAAATATTCATCACATTAGTTTCTCTCAACATGTCTTCTAAACAAATGGTCATTGATTTAACATTCGATCCTATCTCAACTTCTTTATGCCTAATCTAACCTACAAAAGAAACCCTAGCTTTTAATATTTCCTTGCTAACTAAAGTCTCTCAAAATACTTAAAAAAGTCTATGAAAAGATATCTAAAGACATAATAAAAACAAATACTGAGAATCAAGAACCTAAACTTCAAGTCGAAAAGATGTGACATGTCTTCTATCGAATGAGAAAGAAATTAAAACTATGCACTCTATTGGTGATAATTCTACCATGAAAGAACCTGGTATTTATTTTGATCCCTCCGATGTGAAAACTATTGATTGGAAGAAAATGCGGAAGAAGAAAATGTTATGGGAAAAATTGTTGAAAAGGATTGTTCTAATGATAGTTAGATATCTACTCAGGATATTCAACTAGCAGAAAACCTTAGCATTGCGAAGGAAAAAGAGAATCTGAGTGCTCAAAATGAACATACTAAAGAGAAGGAAACTTTTCAAGAAAAGTGTGCTGAAGAATAGTCAAAATATGGATTCTCAACTAAATCATCACCTCCTAAATCGGATGGTACTCAGATGTCTCAAATTTCATTTGAGATTATTGATTGTGCATCTATGTTGGCTCCATTGAATATGGTAATAATGATGAAAATCAATCACCTGTTGTTGTATTGAAAAAATCCCATATCTCTACTACCAAAACTATGAGAGATTGTAAAAAGGGAGCAAGTCGCACTACCAGGTCATTAATGAATAAGGAAATGGATTGTCACGATCTAATTTCACGTGTTATGATGGTACCTACTTTACCCCACCTGTAGGTAAGCCAAACCGTATCCTGGAGCAATAATCAATGGGATAGTTGGTGGAAAATAGCATAAATGCCGAAAATATACAAATAAAAAAAATACAAGCTATAGACATAAGGATGATAGTATAATGATAGAAGATAAATAAAGGATGAGTAATAACATCCCATGAACAAGTAGAGTCAATACAAAAGCCACTAGTCCAAATGAAGACGAGTATTATCGTAGTCAAATGTACATTAGTCATGAAAATAAAAAGACTATCAAAATACAAAAGATAAGAAAAGGTCAACTCCAGCTTTGAGAGCTCACCCTATCTCTGAACTCAGACTAGCACAATCACAACATCAATGGCAGTAGATAGTACTCAAATCTACAACAAATAGGTATAGAAGTATAGCGTGAATACCAAAGCCATATGTACTCAATAGGCATCATCGACCAGTTGAGCCAAATTAGAATATAAATATAATAAAATGTGAGATAAATAAGCTAAGTCAAGGATAGGCGTCAAACCTAGAATAATGCTCCAAATACTAAAAGTAATAACTTGAATGACATTATTAAAGAAAAACATAACTATCTCTACATAACTTGCCCTCATAAGCTAGAAGGTGCAAATAATGTAAATAACCAACACGATCCCCCATAATCTAGAAGGCTGCATTCAAGAGAAGTAATAATCATAATTATGTTAATTAACCATGTATCGAGATCATAAATATGGATCCTTCCATATCGTAATACATAATGGTAATAATAATCTCATAATGCCAGACTTGAATCTAAACTACTATATCATATGTCAGACTTGAACCAGAACTAGTATTGTCAATAATGTCGGAATTGAACCAGTCTTAATGTCATAAATTGCCAAACTTGAACCAAAACTCATATCATTAATAATGCCAAGATTGAACTAGTCTTATTATTTCCCAAACTTCAATATAGAATGAACCATCATATATCTAAAAACAACTTGGATAAGAAAGTAAATAGGATCATGTAACACGTCTATTGAGTCTACAAGGAGCTGATAGTAATCTTGGCCTAAGATGGGCTGGGGGCCCACATCTAACCTCAAAATCAATTCCAAGGCAAGTTCTACCACGAAGTAGGCTAAGGTATCTAATTTTACTAATATATATATATATATATATATATATTAAATAAGACTCTTGAGTCCTTAGATAGCAATTCTACCCTAAGAATGAATTATTGAGTTAATTACACCTAATTATGACATCTAAATCAGCTAAACCATCCAATTCATATTAAATGCAATTAAAAGTCCTATTCCTAACCCAAATCTAGAATAGTATCATATAGATACTATAATTTAACCCAATCTATGAGAAATATAAGCCTAACCTACCTGGACACCAAAAAAATTCCAGTGAAGTCTACAAAATTGATGATTTTTTCTTTCGAGAAGCTTCCCATCGATGCCATACTACTAAAATGGTAATCTACTGATCAATACAAGCAAAAAGTATCGATATTGCATTTTTATATTACAAGTCCAAAATCATGTCAAAATCCCATGTAGGGCCCACTTACAGAATCACACGTTCAAAATTGATGACACATCCCCAATGCTCAAGGAACATTTAACCTAACGAATGGGTAATTTCTAATCTCAAACGATACCATAATCTACTCAACAAGAACCTAGAGATTTTAGGAACAAATTAAAGAATTAACCAAGGATTAAAGGGAAGTTTACCAAGATTTTGATGAAAAAATGATTATTCTGAGCTCACAACTACACCAACATCTCTTAATAATCACTCTTCAAATTTCCCACACTTTTTAGGGCTTTTAAGCTATTGTACTTGTGGAAAATGGGGAGAAAATTAGGTAAGAGGCAATTTAATACCCTTCAGGTCCCTCTTAAGTAGCCACTTGAAAAATTTAGCGTTCACTGCTAAAGTGGTCCATGGATCTCTTATGCGATCCCCAACCTAGGCCCAACCACCGCTTAAGCGGTCAGGATGCCGCTTAAGTAATGTCCACTGAAGTGATTGAGCCATCACTAAAGAGGTATGAATTGGTTGGCCTTGGCTGCTTAAATGATCTCTTGGCTGCTAAAGCCACCTTTGCTTAAACGAACAAAGGTCCGCTTAAGCAAATGCACCAGCTGCAACTTAGAATTTTTTTCAAGTTTTTGTCGACCCCTTAGAATTCATTTAAAATCCCATGAACGCAAATGAACTATGCTACCCTATAAAATTTGATATTCTAGACTCAATGACATAATCAAAATTTCCATTCGAGGTTATTTTGATGAAAAGTAGGCCCCACATACAAGTTCTATTTTTATCAAATTTCAACCAATAGCCCAAAATGAGTTTAGAATCCTTGGGACCCAAACCAAAGATCCCCTACCCTAAAATTGACTTTTTGGACCTGATAAAACTATTAGAATTATCATACTAGGTCATTTGATTAAAGTTTACGCCCTATAGCCAATCCTTACCTGCAAAGACTTTAAAGTAAGGAATTGTCTCCAAAAACTAAATAAACTGCCCCGTAACAAAATTGTCAGCTCTAGCAAGTCACAAATGACTTGGGGGCAGCTATAGAAAATCTATAATAGGCAATAATGTGTGAAAATGACCTAGAGGGTCATTATAATATCCACTACTAAAAGAACTTTTGTTCACAAAAGTAAAGGGTTTGGATGTACGTAAAGGCTCAAACAAGTGAGGATATTGGGTCCTCATCTCTCTCTCGATCTCCCAAGTAGCCTCCTCTACTAGAAGGTGTCTCCACTAAACCTTAACTACTGGAATATCTCAAGAGCATAATTACTTGACATCCCAGGCTAATATGAACACCGGCTCCTTCACAAAGGTCAATCTCTTATCCAAATAAATCGAGTCCCACCGACGCACATGAGACTCAACAGGAATTTAATACTGCAGCATAGAAACATGGATGAATAATAGTAAAATCTGGGGCAACGCTAACTCATAAGCCATACCCCCAACTAGAAAGGATCTCAAAAGGTCCAATGTATCTAGGACTGAGCTTTCCTTTTCTCAAAACCTCACCAAGCCCTTCATGGAAGATAATAAAAAAATACCCTATCACCAACTCTAAATCTCAAGGTACAAAGTCTATGATCTTTATAAACCTTCATCCTACTCTGAGCTTCCATCAACCTATCCTGAATGACCCTGACTTAGTCCAATAAACCCTAAAGCAAGTCTATACCATGTTGCCTAACCTTAGAGGTCTCAGACCATCCAATCAGATATCAATAATATTTACCATAAAATTCCTCAAACAGTGCCATCTCAATAATCAAATGGTAGGTATTATTATACGAGTGATAACTATTATTATATGCAAACTCTGCCAAAGTTAAGTGTTGCTCCACTGACCTTAAGAACCCATAACTCCAGCTCAGAACATCCCTTGAGAACCTGCATAGTCCACTTTGACTATCCATTGGTATGAGGGTGCAAAGTTGTGCTATGATCCACCTAAGTACCTAACACCTCCAGAAAAGATCTTTAGAAGCTAAAAGCAAATATTAAGCCCAGACTAAATTAATAGACATAGGCACTCTGTGCAAGCAAACTATTTCACAAACATAGATACGAGCTAACCTCTCAGCACAAAAGGATATCTAAATAAAAGTTAAATGTGATACTTTAGTCAATCGATCTACAATAACCTAAATACCATCGGAACCATGGGAGGTATGACTCATGCCACTAGAAAAATCTATGGTGATATGCTCCCACTTTAACTCAGGAATGGGCAATCTTTGAATCTGGCCACTAGGCCTCTGAGGCTCAATCTTCACCTAATGAAAATATAGGTAATGAGCTACAAAGTCTACCACATCTCTCTTCATTCCACTCTACCAATAGTGTTGCCTTAAATATCTATATATCTTTGCTTTACTAGGGTGAATAGAATATTTAGAGTTGTGATCCTTATGCAATATCAACTGAATCAAGTCACCAATTTTTAAAACACAAAAACGGACATCATACCTCAGAATACCCTCTAAACTATGGTAGACCTCCTAGACTAAGCATTCAACACTTGATCACAGATGATACAAAGTATCATATCCTTGCACTAACGACTCTAAATCTTATCAAATAAGGAGACCTCACCTCAACGCTAACAGGAATCCTTCTATGATTAGAAATATCAAGTCATACCATCAAGTTGGCTAAGGATGGGATATCTCACACCAATGGTCTTTGAGAATCTAAAATATAAGCCAAGATACCCATACTTACTACCTTCCAGCTCAAGGCATCTGCTACCATATTTGCTTTGCTCAGATGGTATAAAATAGAGATGTCATAATCATTAAGAAACTCCATCCATATATAATGCCTAATTAAGCTCTCTTTAGGTCATAAAATGCTGAAGACTATGGTGATCAATGCATATCTCATAATGCATACTATACAAATAATGCCTCTAAATCATAAGTGTAAAATTTATCGTTGCTAACTCCAAATCATAAGTGGGGTAGTTGCGCTCATGCACCTTCAGCTTCCACAATGCATAAGCAATAACTTGGCCCTGCTTCATTAACACATAGCCCAAAATAACATTAAAAGTATCACAATATATAATAATCCCTCATCCTTAATAGAAAGAGCCAACATAAGAGCTGAAGTGAGAAAACCCTTGAGCTATCGAAAGCTCGACTAAGAAACCTTATTTTGGGTCAATCTGGTCATCAATGCTACAATAGTAGTAAAACACTCAAATAATCTCCTATAATAACTAGCCAAACTAATGAAGCTGCAAACCTCAGATGGAGATGCAAGCCTAGTCAAATCATGAATAGCTTTAATCTTTTCTTGGTCCACTATAATCTAATCCTTATACACCACATGTCCTAAGAATATGACTGAATCAAGCCAGAACTCGCACTTTGAGATTTAGAAAAAAGCCTATGATCTCTTAATATTTGGAGCATAATCCTGAAATACAATATATGCTCTTCCCTTCTTCTCTAATATACAATAATGTTGTCGATAGACACAATTATGAGAAAATTTCAATAAGGTCTAAAAATATGGTTCATCTAATCCATAAATACAGCTAGGTCATTAGTTAATTCAAAAGACATCACCTAAAAATAATGATGAACATAACGAGTCTTAAAGGCTATCTTTGTGTTTTCCTAAGATCAAATCTTTAACTGATGGTAACCGATCTCAAGTCAAGCTTAGAGAACACCATTGCTCTCTAAAGCTGGTCAAATAAGTCATTAATGCGATAAAAATGGTACCTATTCTTCATCATCACCCTATTAAGATGTCTATAGTCAATACTTATTTATAGGGAACTAAAACACCCCAAACTTTGGCCCTTGCAAAATTTCCTGAGTCTGGAACCTTCTGTGCATCATACAACTTATACCATACTACTCATATGGTGTGGATACGAGTCTAGGACCCTAGTCGTATGTTGGTCAGTTTCACATTGGCCAAGTTCCGTTCTTGATACGAGAAGACTCCATATGAGTTGTATGTACATGGTATGAGAAGTATAGTACCAAACCATATTTTTTCCAATGTCTAACCTTGATGTTCTACCTAGGTTACAATTTTAAGGGTACTAGTCATATAGTTGGGGTATGAGTTAGGATAAAGAGTCGTATATTGGATAAAATATGATGTTTAATATTCTTATTAAGGTAAGATAGAAGGTACCACTTGTATGATGTAGGTACGATTGGAGGGTTCCAACCATACCCTCTTGCACGTCTTTTATAGCTTTTAAGCTGAGGGTATTTTAGAAATTTCCCACCCCAAGCCCTTAATAACCCACATCTTATAAAACTATTTGGTCTCTCATTCTTTACTTTGGAAGATCAAAACACTCAAAAAATCTCTAAAAACCTCTCAAGGAGATTGGGCTAGGGTTTTCTCAAGGTGGTCATCTAGAGGCTTAAGGATTAAAATCTCTTTGTGAATTTTCGTAACTCAGGCAAGTGACTTTTCCTTCATTGTTAGTTCATAAAAATCATGTGTTTTGAACATAGTTCTTGAATCATAAATGGTTGTTTTAAATTTCATGGTTGAGGGTTTGAAAACATGTTGTTGAGTATTGTTCTCTCATGATTTCACTTGTGTTCATACATATTTTTATGATAGTTTTGCACATGTGGGTGCATGGAAATTATGGTTTACTAAATGGGTCATGGTTAACCATAACATGATAGTTTTTGACTTGAATAATGATTTGATAATGGTATGCCCTTAACCTATTTATGAAAATGTTTATGAAAAGAATCTTTTTACATGATGAATTGTCTTTTGAACTAATTCTTGGTATAAGAATATGAGTGAAGGATGAATGACTTTGTAAAGGTCTTGATGACCATAGATTTAATTGAATTGTGTTTCAAACTAAGGCATTAGCCTAGTAATATAAATGGTTTCATGAAGGCCTTGTTGGCTATATGTTAATTTGAATTGTAACCTTAGTGGTTTAAATAGATAAATAGGTTTGAGTTCCTAAATGTTGAATTGAATTGATGTCTTTGTATAGATAATGGGTTCGAGTCCTAATATGAATGATAATGGTTATAGCATGTTATACGCTTGGAAGTGGGGTTGGTATAACGATACCAACGGGATACCTTTGGTAAGTAAATAGACTAATGATTATGTGTATGAGTAAAGAATATTTTATGTGGGCTTTAAAGTAGGATGCGTATCCAGGCTGTAAAAATGAAGTTTGAAGGACTAACATTGGAAATCGCGCTAGCTGATGGGGGTGCCTATATGACTGAGAGGTTTGAGTCCCTCGAATGGATATATGAATAGGAGGTTTGATTCTCCCATATTATATACATTGGTGCTTAAGTCACCTTGATTATGTTGGGAGGTTTGAGTTTCTCATAAAGGTATATACGATTATGGATATTCCCTGGTTTTTACGGCTACACGCATTGGGGCCCTTTCAACTTGGGGAGAGCTGCACTCATATAACCCGTGGGTGCCTTGTTATATGATGGTTATGATACATAACCTATGTTAATGTTTTCATAGTTCATGCTAAGCCTTGTTCCCTATCCTGGCATGATATATATATGTATGTATACATATGATTGCATATGATGGTTTGACTTAGTTTTATTGATGGCATTATTTTATTACCCTATCCCTAAGTTACATTCTAGTACTCCAACCACTAACCATCTTTAGACATTATATCCCCACACGATATAGGGACCATATATTCTTATTCTTCTTTTCTTGCACAGTGACCAAGTGTTTAAGTAGTTCATGAGTTAACATTGAAGGGGTGAGCTTCCATAGTTCAAAAGGTATTCATTTCATGGTATTTTTACTCTATGTCATAGACTTTGCTAGACTTGGATTTTGGCTATTGTAGGGGCATGTCCCAATATTTTATTGACTTTGGATTGTAGAGGCTTTATGGATTACTGTGGACTTGGGTGTGTTGGTTTAGTATGTTATGGTAATGAATGGTTTATACATTTTATTAGCTATTGTTAGTCATATTTCACATATCTTGTGATATGTTTGGGATTTATCTGACACTTGTGGTTAATATATTGGTTAGGTTAGGTGAAGGGGTTGATCTTCAATCCAAGTGGGACTTGAGATACCCATCATGGTCAGGCCCTATTTTGAGTCATGAAAAAGTTGGTATCGACACCTAGGTTCGTGGTCTATTGGGTGTCCACAAAGTCGTGTCAAGCAGAGTTTCTTTTATGGGTATGTAGCGTGCCACACTTATAAGAGAGAGGTTTTGAGACATTTAAGAATATTTCCCTTTCTTGTTGTCTTAATTTTGAGCTATAGAGTCTAACGTCTTGGATTTTTTTTGATTACTGTTTGCTCGTCTTTCAGATCATGCCCCCAAGAAGATTTGATATTCATGCAAACTCTTCTGTCAGTTTGAGGACAATGTGGATGGATCTTGTCCAACTTTTGGGGTCCAGACCTAGTCAAGGGTTGTTGTAAGACTGCCCTCATAGGGTTCCACTATCCCTATTACTCCTACTCTTGAGGGTGACACTTATACTCAGTTACCTCCCAAGGAGATTACTAATACTGAGTTTTGTTGCTTCATTACCCCATTGACTCAGTAGTGGCATATCAATCACAACAGTTTGGTTTTGCTGGTATTGTTATGGGTTTGTCTGAGGCCACTAGAATTGGCTAATTTATGAGGTTTCATTTTATGAAATTTACTCATATAAAGGTTGAGTATGACCTTGAAGCTTTATTTATTTGATAGATAAGATCTTTTGGATTATGTATGCTTCAGGGTAGAGTTTTCTACCTACCAATAAAGGATATGGTATACTAGTGGTATGAAGAGTTAGAATATTTGAGAGGTAAGGATGCTAATTATATCATGTGGGATGATTTCTCTAGTATATTTCTGGACCACTTCTTTCCTCAAGGGTTGAGGGAGGCAAAGGTGGAAAAATTTGTTAACTTAAAACAAGGAAGTATGACAGTCAATGAGTATGCCTTAAAATTCAATCAGTTGCCCCGATATACTCCTAAATTGGTATCTAATATGAGGGCTTGAATAAGGAAGTTTGCTTCAGGATTATCTCATGAGCTGATTCTTGAGAGTAAGGCTGCCTAGTTGATCAAGGACATGGACATCTCCAGAGTGGTTGTATATATACAATAGGTCAAACAAGAGAAAAAGAGCTAGGCTGAGATTAGTGAGAGGTAGAGTAAGAGGTCTTGGTTTTTAGAACAAAGTGGGGGTCAAAAACAGTGTAGGAAGTGGCCTAAGAGAAAGAATTAGGAAGTTTTAACTCCTATTCGATGGCGAGTTCTCCCTACCTAAAGCCATCGAGCGATACATGTTTTTAGAGTGGTGATTCTTCTAGGGCACAAGGTGCCAAAACTTAAGCCAGTGGGGCCCAATCAACATTGTCCTACTCTTTTTATAGATTCTGCGGTTGGTATTATCATGGTCAGTGTGAGAAGGGGAGGAACTGATGTTTAATGTGTGGTTAGATTTGTCATGTACAGCGGGATTGTCACTCTAGAGTTACTTTTAGGGTATATAAGGTTTCTATTGCCTCTTTTTTCAGCTCCTGCACCAAAGGGTGCTGCTTTTGGCTTTAGATTGGTTGGAACCACCTATATTCTCTCACTACTCGTCAGGAGTTTGGGGCATCTCTAGATATTGTTACTGGTAAGTTGAAACTCTTTCCCCATGATGTGTACCATTTACTTGATCTAGGGTTCTCTCTCTCTTATATGACCCTATTTATGGTTGTGCATTTTGGTTTTGGTCCGGAGTGCTTATCGAAATATTTTTCTATTTCTATCCTGGTAAGAGACTTTATAGTTGTTAGAAGGGTCTATAGGGGGTGTGTGGTATCTGTTGTTAGTAGAGAAACCCTGGTGGACTGATAGAGTTAGACATAGTTTTTTTCGATGTTATTCTGGGGATGGACTGGCTACACTCTTGCTATACTACCTTAGATTGTCGGACCCATAAGGTCATGTTCAAATTCCCTAATGAGCCAATCATTGAGTGAGAGTATGGTTCCCTAGATCCTAAGGAAAGGTTTATATCATATCTTAGAGCTCAAAGATTAATTTCTAAGGGGTGTCTCTACCATCTGGTTTGAGTTAAAGGTTCTACCTCAGAGGGTCCTTCTTACCATTCTGTTCCTGTGGTAAATAAGATTCCCGAGGCCTTCTCTGAGGACCTTCCCGGTGTCTCTCCTCAAAGGGATGTTAATTTTGGTATTGATCTCATTTTGGAAACTCGTCTAATTTCTATTCCCCCCCATATATAATAGCACCAGCTGAGTTGAAGGAGCTTAAGGAACAATTAAAAGACCTCTTAGATGAAGGTTTCATCCATCCTAGTGTGGCCCTACGGGGTGCACCAGTGTTATTCATGTTGAAGAAGGATGGTTCCTTTCAAATGTGTGTTGATTACCGATAATTGAACAAGGTGACAATAAAGAATGCGTATCTCTTTTCTAGGATTGATGACCTCTTTGATTAGCTTTAGGGTGCCAAATTCTTCTCTAAGATCGATCTTCGATCCGGGTATTATAAGTTAAAGATTAGGTAAGTAGATATCTGTAAGACAACTTTTCATACTCGGTATGGGCATTTTGAGTTCTTGGTTATGTCTTTTAGGTTGACCAATTCCTCTGCGACATTCATGGATTTGATGAATAGGGTTTTCTGTCAGTTTTTATATTTATTTGTGATTGTCTTTATTGATGACATCTTGGTGTACTCTAACAGCGAGATGGATCATGCTGATCACCTCCGTATTGTGTTGTAGACCTTAAAAGATCAACAATTAATGCTAAGTTCTCCAAATATGAATTCTGGTTAAATAACGCAACTTTTTTGGTTTATGTTGTGTCTAGTGAAGGGATTATGATGGATCCTCAAAAAGTTTCCATGGTTAAGAAGTGGCCTAGGATCATGACTCCAATCGATATCCGGAGCTTCTTGGGTCTAGTGGGTTATTATAGGAGGTTCGTAGAGAGTTTTCTTCTATTGCTGCTCCCCTGAACAAACTAACTCAGAAAAAGGTAAAGTTCTTGTGTTCTGATGCTTGTGAGGGGAGTTTTAAGAAGCTTAAGGATAGTCTAACTTTGTCTTTGGTTTTGACTTTGCTTGAAGGTACTGATGGGTTTGTGGTCTATTGTGATGCATCCTAAGTTGGTTTGGGTTGTGCGTTGATACAACAGAGTAAGGTGACCATTTATCCCCGTAGACAGTTAAATGTCCATAGAGAAACTATCCAATTCATGACTTGGAATTATTAGCTGTGGTATTTGCATTGAAAATCTAGCAACACTATTTGTATGGGGTACATGTTGATACTTTTTCTAATCATAAGAGCCTGCAGTATATGTTTACCCAAAAGGATCTTAATCTAAGGCAAAAGAGGCGGCTTGAGTTGCTAAAGGATTATGATATGAGTATTCACTACCATCCAAGTAAGGCTAATGTGGATGTTGATGCTCTTAGTAGGTTATCCATGCGCATCTTGTCATATATGGATAAGGATAAACGGTAATTGGTGAAGGATATTCACCATTTGGCTAACCTTGGAGCTCGTCTCTTAGACTCTGAGGATGGTGGTGTGTTTGTTCCACAGGTAGCGCAATCGTCTCTTGGTTCAAAAATAAAGGAAAACAGTTGTTAGATCCTCTTTCGATGAAGATCAAGAATGATATAGGTAAGCAGAAGGTAATGGCATTTGAGATCGATAGTGATAGTATCTTGACGTACTAAGGAAGGTTGTGTGTCTTGGATATGGATGGGTTTCAATGTAGGATTTTGGTCGAGGACTATGAGTCGTGGTATAGGGTTCATCCCGGTTAAATAAAGATGTACTATAATCTTAAAGAGATGTATTAGTGGAATGGCATGAAACAGGATGTAGCCACCTTTGTAGCTGAGTGTATGGTATGTCAGCAAGTAAAAGTAGAGCACTTAAGGACTAGTGGGCTACTTCAAGAGATTGAATTTCTGATATGGAAATGGGAAATAATTAATATGGATTTCGTCACTGGCCTTCCATGGTCGCTGGAATTAGTGTGACTCTATTTGGGTCATTGTAGATAGGATGGCTAAGTCCGCTTACTTCTTCCCCATGAGGACTACCTATTCTGCCAAAGATTATGAGAAGTTGTTCCTTCAGGAGGTTGTAAAATTGTATGGTGCGCCTGTCTCGATTATTTTAGACCGTGGTACCCAGTTCTCATCGCATTTTTGGTGCTCTTTTCAGCGTTGTTTGGGGACTAAAGGGAGTCTTAGTACAACTTTTCACTAGCAGTTGAATGGGCAAGCCAAAAGGACTATTCATACTTTGGAAGATATGTTGCGAGCCTGTGTGATTGACTATGGTGGAAGTTGTTTCGACCATTTGCCTTTGATTGAATTTGCTTATAACAATAGTTACCACTCTAGCATTGGCATGGCTCCGTTTGAGGCTTTGTATGGTAGGAGATATAGATCTCCTATTGGGTGGTTCGAGGTGGTTGAAGTAGAAATGTTTGGCCCAAATTTAGTTTATCAAACTCTAGAGAAGGTGCACGTAATTTGGGATAGGTTTAAGACCGTTCAAGTCGCCAAAAGTCCTATTCGAACGTAAGGAGAAGGGATTTAGAGTTTGAGGTAGGAGATTGGGTGTTCTTGAAGATGCCTCCCATGAAGGAGTAATGCAATTTGGGAAGAAGAGAAAGCTTTTCCCCCGATATATTGGCCCGTATGTGGTTTTGAGGAGGGTTGGTAATGTTGCATATGAGTTGGAATTGCCCTCTAGCATGAGTTTCATTCATTCGGTATTCCATTTGTCTATGTTGCGAAAATGTGTGGGTTATTCTTCGTTAGTTGTTCCCTTGGAGGACAATGGTATTTCGGACTCTTTGTACTATGAGGAGGTCCCAATGAGGATCTTGGATTGGCAAGTTCGCGATTTGCGAATGAAAAACATGGCTTCGGTGAAGGTTCTATGGCAGAACCAAAAGTCTGAGGAAGCTACTTGGGAGGCCAAGGAGGACATGAAGTCCAAGTATCCGTTCCTATTTCCGATTCTGAAAATTCATACTTGAGGTATATGTTCTTCTTATCATCTTGTCTTCTAACTTAGTTAAAGGTTAGAGTATAAGCGTGTGGGGACAAATTCGTACTTGTATTGCCTCATCCCATTATTCGAGGATGAATGAACCTAAGTGGAGAGACTGAAATACCCCAAACATTGGCTCTTGCAAAATTTCCTGAGTCTTGAACCTTTTGTGCATCATACGACTTACACCATACCACTTGTATGGTGTGGATATGATTATAGGACCCTAGTCATATGTTGGTTAGTGTCACATTGGCTAAGTTCTGTTCTTGATACGAGAAGACTACATATGAGTCGTATGTACATAGTACGAGATGTATAGTCCCAAACCGTATGTTGTCTAGTGTCTAACCTTGATGTTATGCCTAGGGTATGGTTTGAGGGTACTAGTTATATGGTTGGGGTACGAGTTTGGATAAGGAGTCATATTTGGTGACACGACCCGAACCTAGGCCTTGTTGTAATGGGCATCCCAAGTCCAACCAGGACCAGAGACCGCCTCCATAACCCAACCCAACCTCCAAACTTATACCCTAAATCGGATGAACTCCGAAAGTATAACAAGATAAAGTCTATTACAATTCTAGACTCTGGGATAGGTCCATGACCACGACTAACCCAAACAAGTCCAACCATCCATTATCCAATCAATAACCAAAACCAAAACAAAACCTTAAACCAATCCATATATCCCATACCAAATGAGTTCCAATATAAATACATATATAATCCTAAAATATAAAAGGATGGATCAATCATAAATACAGTCAAACGGTATCATACCCAATGCCAATGCCAATACTAAGGTTGACACCACTGTTGACATCGTCCATACCAACCTATAGTAGTTCTACAAAGCCTCTAACTGAAAGCAAATCAATATCTGGTTGGGACATGCCCCCAACCATAGCCAAAACCAATGTCTATGAAATAACCAAAGTATGTAAAAACATCCATGATATGAAATGGATCATTTCAAAATGTGGAAGCTTACCACTTTAATCTAACCGAGCTGGTTCCAAATTTGATCACTAAGTAGGAGAAGCAGAATGACCGGTTTCTATATTGTGTGGGGATACAATCGCCCGAAGATGGGTTAGCAGGTGAATGCTAGCAAGTACTCAGGATACAGATAAAATAATTCCAACCTTTAAAATCAAGTAAACCAACCATATGCATTCACAACCATACGTACATGTATATATATATAACACCATGCTGGGAAAGGGAACTGGTTTTAGCATGGCAATAAAACCATTAACATGGGTATGTTTAGCTTAATCGTCCTAGAACCACCCACGGGCTATATGGGTCCAGTGTAACTCCCTAAATGGGACCCGATGCGTGTAGCTGCATGAACCATAGATACCATAGGAGTAGGGGATTCCCGAGTACCCTTTGCACTCTATGCCATATATGTACAAGTGTACTTAGGGGATTCCTGTGTACCCCGTAAGTATCATATATGGTCGTCACGACCAATCCTCATGTAAAAAAAAATGAGTTTCCAGTGTCTGTCAATTGGACTCACACCTTTACGGTTAGCTATCACACCCTGCCATTATTGCCTAATTAAAACCATTACCATATAACTAAACCACCATTTCATTTATTATTAACCAAGGCTATAAGAAGTGGTATTGTCATACCAACTATAGCTTGCAACCAATGTCCTTACCCATCCTTTTTAAGACAAGGGATTCCTGTGTACCCATAGATTACATTAGCAAGTTGACTTGGGGGGAATCCCTTGTACCCCACTAGTGATCATAATTGTGTTTGTTTTGGGTACTCCCCTATAACCCACAAGTCTTTCAAGTTGACCAACCATAACCACTAAGGCCTTACCATGTAACCATTTCAAACCATTTAGGGTTCCATTACCAAGTTATACCAAGCAATAGTTCAATGAAAGTCCAACAATTTAACCAAAAACATTCTCATAGGCATTTTATCAAACATGTTAGGGCATAGTATTTCCAAATCCAAAACCAAGTACCAATTAACCATTCCCATGCAACCAAATGTTTAAAATACCATAATAATATGAAAACCATAATTAAAAGATTTGGGAAACCATAACCAACCATTGTAACCAAAACCCCCAATATATATTTGAAAACCCAAAACCATACAACATTTATGCCATGAAAACAATTCATAAAAACATGTCTTTAGTTGAACTAACAATGAGGGGGGAGTAACATGCCTTAGATTACGAAAATGATGGAGAGAAATCACCCTTGTAATTCCCAAATTGATCCTTTTGAAGAAACCCTAACCTTCATTGATCCGAAAAGCCTTGAGAGAATTTGAGAGTGTTTAAGAGAGTTTGAGAGATTGAAAATAGGTTAATGAATCCCCAAAAAGGTGTTTTTTGTTGTGGGGTCATAATCGATTAAGAGGGGAAGTGCCTAGATTATCCTCAACTTAAAATGGTACAACTCTACCATACCATACGTACCGTATCATACTAGTGGTACCCACCACTCATACCCTAGGCATCCCTTAGACCCCCTACACTGACCAACATACAACCACCAAGCCCCAATCGTATGACACGTATCATGAATTCGTACCATAGGTAGAATTAAAAGGGGTTGACACTGTCCAACATACAAGTTAGACTATACCACTCGTAGCCTATGTCATAGATCATGGTGAGTCACTCATACTCAGATACAATTTAAGTTATTAAACTTCAGATTAAGTAAAGAAAAACCCAACCCTAAGATCCATCACCCATCATATGACTCTTACCTATTCCACAACCTCAACCACCCAACACTGGACAAAACCTAGGAAATTTTGAGGGACCAAAATGCAGGGTGTTTCAGTCTCCCCCACTAAGACCATTCATCCCTAAATAGAGGGCAAGGTTGTATAAGCATGAATCACACCCAATCATACCATTCCAACCTTTAACTAAGTTAGGAAAAAAAGATGAAAAGAAATCAACCTTCCTTTAAACAAGTTAGAAAATCAGTATGTGATCAAGAACACATACCTTCTGCATAAATATTTGGAGTAGAAAATAAATATGGATACTTAGACTTCATGTCCTATTCTACTTCACCTTCACCTTCACCTTCTCCATAGCTTGATAAACTGAACACATACCTATCTCGAATCACCTTCACCTTCTCCATAGCTTGATAAACTGAATCTGGGCCAAACATATTTACCTCACCAAGAACAACCCACCCAATAGGAGATCTACACCTCCTACCATACAATGCCTCAAAAGGGGCCATCCCAATACTAGAATGATAACTATTATTGATAGCAAACTTTACAAGAGGTAAATGCTCAACCCAACCACCACCATAATCAATCACACATGCACAAAGAATATTTTCCAATGTTTGAATAGTCCTCTATGCTTGCCCATCCATCTACAGGTGAAAATCAGTACTCAGACAAACCCCTTCTAAAACGACTGGCGAAAGTAAGATGAAAACTATGTACCATGATCATAGATAATTGAAACAGGTATACCATGCATCTTGAAAATCTCATAAATATACAACCTCGTATAATCCTCAGTCAAAAATTTAGTCCTCACTGGTAAGAAGTGAGCCGACTTTGTCATCTTATCCATGATAGCCCAAACCGAATTAAATTGATTTTGAGATCGAGGAAGATCGATAAATAAATCTATGTTGATCACCTCCTATTTTTATTTTGGCAATTTAGTTTCTTGATACAAGTCTCTAAGCCTCATGTGCTCAACTTTCACTTATTGACACACCATGTATTTGGCCATAAAATTTGCCGTATCCTTTTTTATGCCATTCTACCAATACATCTACTTGAGATCATGATACATTTTTATCAAACTGGGATGAACAACATAGAAAAATTCATGCACCTCGGACAATAATCTTTCTCGCAAATCATTGACATCAAAAACACATAACCTCTCTTTGTACCGCAAGGTACCATCACCTTTTGTCCACGGACATCACCTTTAATCTTTGATACATATGCAATCACACAAATGGACTTATGTTGGTGTGCATCGAATTCATCCAAGTGTGTGTGCAATAGAAATGTAATTGAGGGCCTAAAACACACCAAAAATCAGCTACTACATTGCACTATAGGGGCGCCTCTCATTTTAGGGACATTTTGGACATTTTGATTTTTGTTTGTAATACACTATATAAAGAATATATTAGGGTTTCTTGACTTAGTTTTTGCATATTGAATATTGTATAACACACTTGAACACACAAGTTCTCTTTCTTTTGATACTTGGCCGAAACTAGGTACAACATTAATGTGGATTCACTTTTGTTGTTTGTTTGCGTGGAACTTAGGGTGCTTAAATGATTGAGGTCCCTCTTGTGCCTCCTTGAAGAGTTTAGGTGTTACTACTATCATTTTTTAGGGTATTTGGGTGTGACATACACTTAGGTTCTTAGTCTTGATAGTAGTGTATGTCTATCTATCTATCATTTCCTTTGTTGTAACCTTATACCTTTTCGTGCCTTTTAATCTTGTAATACATGGATTGTTGTTATTACATTGTTGTTCTTACTCTTGTTCTTCATCTATTATTGATAATATTAGTTTGTGGTGGGTGTCTTAGTGTTGAATCAAGAGATTATATCTCGTTATTGTGTTGCTTTGTTGAATCTAAGTGTGGTCATCAAAGAGGTCCACAATTTTCTTGACTAGTGGACTGATTTGGTGTTTGTTTTTGTGTTCTCATTGTAATTCTTGTATCATTTAGTATCATATATTGGATTAATCTTGTTCTAAAAAGATCAAATCTTAGGTTTTCTTGTTAAAAAAAGAAAATAAAAAAAAAAAGAGCTGAAGTGTTCTTGTGTTCTTGGCCAAATCTGGATCTTATTGTTGTGTTGGCCAAAAACTTATTTGTGTGTCTAGATTTTGTAGTCATTTTGTTGTTTAGAGTGTTTATAGTGTTTGTTTCTTTCTCACTAACACTAAAAAAATGTTCAAATCTAAGCTTGAACTTAAACTTGTTGATGTTGTTGATGTGAACAAAGTGTGTCCGATTTGATGTTGTTATCATTCTAAGCCTTGACCGTGTTGAAGGCCTTGTTGTTGTGGAATTGGGTGTTGGAATTTGTTGTTACTCTTGGAGAATATTGTTGTTGTTCTTGGTATTGTTATTGTGTTCTTGTTGTTATTCACCCTTTTTATCTCTTGTTAAAACAGAAAAGTGAACATTAGATCTACAAAAGGTGAAAGTTCAAGTTGTACTACTTGTTGGTGAAGGACTTGATCACATCACTCATAAGACTTGACAACCACTTTCACCTACTTTCCTTGATTTAAGGAAAAAGTACAAAGAAGTCAAGTCTTGTCTTGAATTTGAACAAAAAGGCTCCAAAACCATATTTCCCTCCATTAACCAAATCCACCAATTCCAAATTGTAATTGATCTAGACTTGAAATTGGAGAGTAAAATTTTGACAAAACCGAGGCCAATAGTGGATTGCCATATCACTAAATTACTGTTCATGCAATATTTTTAAGTTCAAATTTTAGATTTCTTAGTTTTATTTTATTGTTTTTTAGTTTCTTTGTTGGTTCGAACACTAATTGATGACCTAGTAATCTCCTACTAGCTTGTCAGTTAGTTTTTGTGCTCATTTATTTGTGTTAGCGTTATTTGTGAACATTTTTGTCATTTTGATTCGTTGATAGTTCTTGGATCTCCTTCTACAATATTTGTTTGAGTTTCAAATAAAAAATCCAATTCAGACTAGATTAGACTTAATCCTCGACTCCTCACAGATTCCTTAGCCGGCTTACAACACTTGTGAAGCCACGTGTAAGGTAATCTAAGTGTGTGAGTGTGATGAGGTTTTGAACTAATTGTTTGCTATTTTTGTAGGTAATTTTTATTAGGTACTTGCAATGGAAGGGTCCACATCTCAAACCATGGACAATAGTACTCTTGACATTATGAAAGCCTCTCTTGAGGCTATCACCTGAACACTTGATAGATTGAGCACAAAAGTTGAAACCATGAGAGGGGATTTGTCAAAAATAAAGGGAGATGTGTCTATCATGAGTGGGAGATTAGAACGGGTAGAAATTCAAAGAAGTTCCCGACCTTCAACTCCTTAAAACACTTCCACTACAATCTCCCCTGAAATGTTACACCAAGTGATCAATCTACCAAGACCACCACCAAATTCCTTCCAAAATCGTGAGTATGATAGACCAACCCACCCTCCACATCACCAAGTAGAACATGACGGATTTGGAACCCAAATTCCACCAAAATCGAGCCCTCTACTCAACCAAAGACCTTACTTTCAAATCCAAACTCTATTGAACCAAAGGCCTTACTATCCTTCAAATCTAAATCCACTTAATCCAAATCTACCAAACCATGTTGAGGGTTATGGTAGGAAGGAAAAACATGGGTGTTATAGATCTTATGGTAATGTTCACTTAAGGGAAAAAGTGGTGAGAGGTAGGCAAGTTGAGTTAGGCCATGAGGATAGGGGTGGTCACCAAACCCAAGAGCTTGACCTCAGTTCCATCAAAGTTAGTCTTCTGATCTTCAAGGGTGAGAGTGATCCCAAGGAATATCTTTCTTGGGAGTCATATTGTGATAGGATATTCTAAGTGAATGATCTAACCGAAGAGAAGAAGAGGTGTTATGCAGTCGCTCACTTTGAGGGGTATGCAAACACTTGGTGGGAGTATATGAAGAGGTTTGGTGATGTGTTGATTGTCGGGAAGCCACCTCCATGGTTTAGATGAGGTACCATATGTGTCAAAGGTACATACCCGAGGGATACAAACAAGAACTTCTTTCCAAGCTGTATAACTTGAGGCAAGGAAATAAAAGTGTCATGGCATACTATGACAAGTTTCAACAATTGATATTGAAGGTTGACCATCGAGAAGAACAAGTGGCCATGACATTATATGATTAAAAATTGTGTTGAATAGGGACATAGATTCTTGGATGACGCTTCACAAGTTTGACACGATCGATGGTATTTTTCAAGCGGTCTTGGAAATTAAAAGGGAGCTCTCGGCCTCCAAATCCAAGAATCACCAACATCCTTCCTCAGATTGACATCAACATCAATAACACTCATCCAATGCCAACCAAACTAATAACAAGGTTTTTCCAAACCGAAACCAAGGCTTCCCAAAGGTATCCTCCAAGAAACAAAGGTAAACCAAATTTTACTTCTCGTCCTAAGGGATTTCAATGTTTTAAATGTCAAGGGTAGGGGCAAAAGGCTAGTGAATGCCCAAATCAAAGAAATGTAATCCTTAGGGAGGGAAAATCATATTACCTTGGTGAGGAGGTAGGACTTGAATTGAATGAGGGTGATGAAAAATCTCAAGATGGAGAGCTTAAAGCTGAGGTGGAAATTAATGAAGTTGGGGAAGATGCTTGGTCGATTAATGAAAAGTGTGTAGTGCATTTGTATATGGATAGGAGAGTAATGCTTAGTGATGGTTTAGAAGAATAATTCGAGAGTGAGGATGGTGAATAAGAAGAGGAGAAGAGAGTCAAGGTTGTGGGATTTTCCCACAAAGAACCTTTGTGGCTTACCAACCAAGATGCTCACTTTGCCTTGCATCTATTCTTCTTATGTGTAGGTTGTAGAACATGTAAGTCCAAGGAGAATGCTTACTGATCTCATGGAACCCTTGGTTAAACATCATAACCTTGGGAGGAGCCATGAAACAAGATTCAAATAGGAGAGCTTGCGGGTGATGATTGCTTGAATTTGTGGACAAATTCCTCTCAAGATGGAGAGGATAATACAAGTGCGATCATGCAGATGGAATAATGTGGGTTTGCATTGAATTTGTCCAAGTGTGTGTGCAATATAACTATAATTAATGGCCTAAAACACACCAAAAATCAGCCACTACATTGCACTAGAGGGGCGTCTCTCACTTAAGGGACATTTTGACTTCTATTTGTAATACACTATATAAGGAACATATTAGGGTTTCTTTACTTAGTTTTTGCATATTGAATATTGTATAACACACTTGAACACACAAGTTCTCTTACTTTTGAGACTTGGATGAAACTAGGTACAACATTAGTGTGGATTCACTTTTGTTGTTTGTTTGCTTGGAACTTGGGGTGCTTGAATGATTGAGGTACCTCTTGTGACTCCTTGAAGAGTGTAGGTGTTACTACTATTACTGTTAAGGGTCTTTGGGTGTGACATACACTTAGGTTCTTAGTCTTGGTATTAGTGTATGTCTATCTATCTATCATTTCCTTTGTTGTAAACTTGTACCGTTTCGTGTCTTATAATCTTGTAATCCGTGGGTTGTTGTTATTACATTGTTGTTCTTCCTCTTGTTCTTCATCTATTGTTGATAATATTAGTTTGTGGTGGCTGTATTAGTGTTGAATCAAGAGCCAATATCTCTTTATTGTGTTGCTTTATTGAATCCGAGTGTGGTCATCAAAGAGGTCCACGATTTTCTTGACTATTGGACTGATTTGGTGTTTATTTTCGTGTTCTCCTTGTAATTCTTGTATCAATATTCATCAAGATAGGATCTAGCATTTCCTTCTCCTTGATCTCTGCACTAAGAAATGACCGAACCACTTCCTATACCATTATAGCGCAATCCTTGGACTTTAAGAGATGAACTCTAAGATTTGATAAGTGGTGAATATCTTTCATAAATTCCTGCTTTTCCTTATCCACATGAGCTAAAATCCCCATGGACAGCCTACTTAGAGCATCAACAACAATATTACCCTTACCTGGAGTAAAGACTCATGTCATAATCTTTGAGAAGCTCAAGCCATATCCGGTGCCTAAGATTAAGTTCTTTCTAAGTGAACACATACTGTAGACTCTTATGATGAGAAAAGATGTCCATATGTACTCCATATAAACAGTATAGCCAAATTTTCAATGCAAACACCACGGCTAAAAGCTTCAAGTCATGAGTAGGATAGTTCCTCTCATGTACCTTCAACTTCCTAGAAGCATAGGCTATCACCTTACTATGCTGCATCAGAACAGAACCAAGCCCCACCCAATATGTATCACAATAAACAAAAAACCCCTCATTGCCTTCAGGTAAAGTCAAAACCAGAGCCAAAGTTAGCTTATCCTTCAGCTTCTCGAAACTACCCTCACAACAATTCAACCAAGAGAACTTTATCTTCTTCTGAGTCAATTTAGTCAATGGGGCAGCTATCGTTGGGAAACTCTCCTCAAACCTTATATAATACCCAGACAAATCCAAGAAGCTCCAAATATCGTTTGTAGTCGTAGGTCTAGGCCACTTTTTAACCATCGCCACCTTTTGTGGAATTACCACGATCCCCTTGCTAGAAATAATATATCCTAGAAAAGTGACAGCATTCAACCAGAATTCACATTTCGAGAACTTAGCATACAACTGCTGCTCTTTCAAGGCCTTCAACACCACACGAAGGTGATTGGAATAATCCACCTCACTCTTAGAGTACACCAGAATTTAAGCAATGAACATAATGACAAAAAGATCCAAAACTGACGGAATACCATGTTCATCAAATCCATGAATGCCTCTAGGGCATTGATCAAACCAAATGACATAACCAAGAACTCAAAGCACCCATACATGGTTTAGAAAGTTGTCTGAGGGACATCAGTCTCCCTAATATTAAGATGATGATACCCAGATCGAATATCTATATTAGAAAAGAATTTGGTACCTTGCAACTAATCAAACAAGTCATTTATCCTTGAAAGAGGATACTAGTTCTTAACAGTCACCTTATTCAACTATCGATAATCAATACATATTTGAAAGGAACTATTCTTCTTATGCATGAATACCAGCGGTGCACCCCATGGGGATACACTAGGATAGATGAAACTCTTATCCAAGAAATCCTTAAGTTTCTCCTTGAGTTCCTTCAACTCAGTCGGAGCCAGTCCATAAGAAGGAATAAATATTGGACAAGTGTACGGATCCAAATCTATTCCAAATTTAAGTAAGACCCTAGATCAAGTAAACAATAAACATCCCAAGAAAAAAGTTGAAACATACCAGTAATGATATTAGGTGATGCCTCAGACTCCTATCGGGTAGTGAGTGCATATAACCAATTACGGCCTATGCTGGTACCAGAAGAAGAAATAGATGTAGAAGCAACACCCTTTCGTGTAGGGGCAGATGAAGAGGCAACTGGAACCTTATTTTCTCCCAACACAACCTTACCAACCAGATAATTTCTAAGCATATAGCCTTGTGGACCACATTTGAAACACCTATCCCTCCCCTCATCACAGAATCCCTGGTGTAACCGACCTAGAACATATAAGAAGGATATGATGAAGCTGACTAGGCCCTACTGGCCTAAAATTTGGCATCCTTTGCCTTACAGTTATTGCTACCCTGCTGACGCCTATCACCCTACTGCTTGGGATAATGAGCACTAGCTGTGGAGAAAGAACCAAAACTCCCCCACTTTTTATTTTGCCACTTACCACCATCTCAAATACTTTGCTATTGACTACCACCTTGGTTAGCCCCAATACCAATGCCAACACTAAGGCTGACTCCACTGCCGACCATGCCCATACCAACCTATAGTAGTTCCATAAAGCCTCTAGCTGAAAGCAAAATAATATTTGGTTGGGATACGCCCCCAACCATAGCCTAAACCAGTGTCTATCAAATAACCAAATTATGAAAAAATATTCAAGATATAAAATGGAGCTTTTCAGAATATAGAAGCTCACCACTTTAATCCGACCGAGCTAATCCCAAATCGATTACTAAGCAAGAGGAGTAGAATAGCCAGTTCCTACATCACATGGGGATACAGCCGCCCGAAGATGAGTTAACCAGTGAATACTAGCAAGTACTCAGGATAAGGATAAAATAATGAAAAGCTTTAAAATCGAGTAAACCAACCATATGCATTCACAACCATACAATCATATATATGTATAACCATGCTAGGAAAGAGAATTGAGTTTAGCATGCCATTAAAACAATTAAAATGGGTATATGTCGATTAATCCTTCTAGAACCACCCATGGGCTATGTGGGTCCAGTGTAACCTCCTGAATGAGCCCGAATGCGTGTAGCCGTATGAGTCAGAGATACAGTAGGAGTAGGAGTAGGAGATTCTCGAGTACCATTCGCTCTCTATGATACATATGTACAAGTTACTTAGGGCATTCTCGTGTACCCCGTAAGTATCTATAATGCCCTGAATTTGTACCCCAGACTCTATATGATGCTTACGATCCCGAAGGACCACAAGCTAACCCATGACTGATATCTGCTGTAAGTACTGAATAATCACACAGTAAAAATAATAATATTAAAATAAATGCAGGAATTGGTTTAAGTCGCCATAAGATTCACAACTGAAAAACAAATACTGAATACTAATAAATGAGTACTGAAAATATCTGTCTAAAATACTCTATTCTAAAAGCCTCTGACTGTCTAACTATGGAGTTGATAGGACAATCCCTCAACTAACTCTATCTACTGAATGTGCTGAACTACTGAAATTTTGAAAGATAACATCATCCTCAAACTATGAAAACTCACCACTAAATCTGTTGCTGATAACCCCGGGTTGCTAAGTGCAGTCAGGAGCCCTTACATCTAAACTTATGATATAAGACATCATAGCGCAAAAGAAAAACATGTGTCAGTACTTTAAATATACTGGTATGATAAGTGAGGTAGACTGATATACATGGGTTCATATGCATGAACAATAACTGACTGAGTAACATGATCATAACAGAATGAGAGTACATGTATGAATATATAAACTATAATTGAGGTCATGATAACACTAAATATTGAGTTGTGAATACTGATTAACTAAAATTTGAGTTTACTGAGACAGTATTACTGATAGCTAAATGACTGTTTTTGACAGTCCTAATTCTAAAGAACTGATCTAAGTTCTACACTGAGCTGGATGACTATATTTGACAGTTCTAAATTTGCAGAACTGAACTGAGTTCTGTACTGAGACTGAAACTGAAACTAAAGTTGTGGGAGCTAGTTATCTAACCGACATGCCCCTCTCCGAATAGATTGGGGTCCAAACTGTAACCCCAGTTGGAAGTGTATCAATACCATGCCATGGGTACTGACTCTGGCTGTGTGGATCCACTATACTGATATACTGTATTATCCGAAAGGACTAAGGGTATCAAGCCTCAACTGACGGGTGACCCCTGCGAGAAAGTCAAGCCTAAACTGATAGGTGACTTCTCATATCCAATGGTGGCTACGTAGTTCTGGAGTACAGAGACTGCTACTAAAAACTTTGCCTATCTTACGGGGAAGCCTTCATCCCTGTACACGCTCGGTGTTGAATCTCACTCCCAACTGAATAGACACCAAACTGATTTCTAGATAACACTAGGTTTGACTGAATTGTTACTGATCGCTGTCTAACTGAACTGAGTTTATTGAGTTTCATTGACAGACGAAATACTACTGAGTTTTGTTAACTGACTGGGTTTACTTAACGTCTAACTGAATACTGAACTGAAATTGGGACTAATTACTGAGTACTACTATTCGTGACACTACTGAGACCATTCTATAACTACTATAGCTCTAGGTAAACAACTAGATTTTCAGGTATTGAATACCCCCATGACTTGATAGCATGAAAAGTAAAGCATACCATAACTTGAAAAGCATAACCATGTACACTTGTTCCTAACTCATTCATAGAGACATTTTATAAAACACTTGTAAGATATAAACTTACACATAAGCTAGCATGACATGATTTTTTCCCTTTTAGTTTACATGAGCAATTCATCAAGCACTTGGGGAAACATAATCTATGCACGTGATACTAAGCAACATATAGGCATCATAATTTCAAATCCCAATTTACAATTTCAAGGGTTCAACATGAATTCACATGATACTACACACATGATAAATAATTTCACATGAAACTTGTAATAACCCATGGATTAGAAATCCAATTAACATCAAAATCACGAATATATTCAAAATCCAATATGGAATTCACAAAATCATTTAACTTATAGTTTAAAAGAGTTTCTTGAACTCCAAGGGTAGAAGGAAAACCTTGGATGAACACTTCACATATGTAGGTACTTGAATTAATGAAGGATGGTAAGTTCTTGAGTCTTGAATTTGAAATCAATGGTCCTTGGGTTTGTTCTTGAGAGCAATTTGTGATGAATGAATGAATTTTGCCCTAGGAATGACTTAATTTCATATTTTTGGGGCCAAATAAGGTGGGAAAATAAGCCAATTACCCCTGAGGATGTGACTTTTTAATTACTGAAACATACCTAACGACGCGCAGACTGACGATCCACATCGATGGGGTCAACATGATAGCTGGTGCGACGCATTGAGTTTGTATTGGCTTACTGGAATTTGGCACTAGGATCTAGGGAAAATATTTATCGATGCGATGGGTGAAGCAACACATCAACATAGCATTGATCCACAATTTTATATTTCCAAATGTGTCTCAAATGATTTTCAAAAATTTTGAAACTCATTCGAGAACACCTATTGACATTCTTAATCATGAACCAACCTAGAATTTGACATTTTAAGGTCTTAAGGATCGTAAAAATAGGATCTCCAACTTATGAAGGATAAATAAGTTCTAAGTGCAAACACTTAGCTGAAATTTCTAAGTATGGGAGCCCTTTTCTAGCATTAACGAACTGAATTAAGCTTAAAATTTTGCAGGGTCTTATGGTATCTCCCCCTTGGAAACATTCGTCCTCGAATAAGACTAACTAAGCTAAGAATACTGAGAGACTGAACTTGGTTATTGAGCATGTATAACTGAAATATGGTTTCATGATTGAAATTACTGATATACTGAATTTTCTTACTAAACATGCATGACTGAAGCATGACTGAAGTCTGGAGACGTGGCACATGACTGAGTTATTTCATGAAAATATGCATGATATGAGAATGCTATGCAACTGGACTGATATCAAATTCATAAGGGAGATCTGAACATGGAACTGAGTAAGTTCAAGGAAAGACTGTTACCTTAAGCTGAGTTTGAGTTTGCGGAGAAGAGGTGAGGATACTTCGTCTGCATATCTGCTTCTGCTTCCCAAGTAGCTCCCTTAACAGACTGATTCCGCCAAAAAACTTTGACTAGAGAGACTTTTTTGTTCCTCAGTTTGTGAATCTGATAATCAAGGATTTCGACTGGAACCTCTTCATAAGAGAGACTGTTCTGAACATCTATACCCTTTATAGGGACTACAACTGCTGGGTCACCTATGCACTTCTTTAGCAAGGAGACATAAAACACTGGATGGACTGAAGCTAAGTCTGAAGTCAACTCAAGCTCGTGGGCTACCTCTTCGAAATGGCTAAGAATTTTCTAAGGACCTACATATCAGGGAATGAACTTTCCCTTCTTGCCAAAACTTTTCACTCCTTTCATAGGAGAGATTTTCAAGTACATAAAATCCCCAATCTCAAACTTGAGATCCCTTCTGTGCATATCGACGTATAATTTCTGTTGGCTCTGAGCTATCTTAAGCCTTTCCCTAATCAACTGAAATTTCTCGAAGGTATCAAGTACCAAGTCAGGCCCTACCATTACGACCTCACCCACTTCAAACCAACCAATGGGAGATCTATATCTCCTCCCATAGAGTGCCTCAAATGGAGCCATCTGAATGCTAGAACGGTAACTGTTATTAGATACAAACTCAATCAAGGGCAAGTGGTCATCCCAACTAACTTTAAAGTCAATGGAACATGCCCTTAGCATATCTTTCAAAGTCTGAATGGTCCTTTCTGCTTGCCCATATTTCTGAGGATGAAAGGCTGTACAGAGGTGGACTTGGGTACCAAGACCCTTTTGGAAGGCTTTCCAAAAATGAGAGGTAAACTGCATACCTCTATCTAAAATGGTGGATAACAGAACTCCGTGCAATCTGAACAATTCTCTAACATAGATCTTGGCATAATCCTCGACTGAATAAGAGGTATGGACTAGTAAGAAATGAGCTGACTTGGCATCTTGTCTATGATAACCCATATGGAATCATGTTAATGATGAGTATGAGGCAAACCCATCACAAAGTCCAAGTTCACTTCTTCCCATTTCCATGCGGGACTACTGAACTCCTACATGGACTCACTAGGCTTCTGTTCTTAATCCTAGCCTGTTGACATATCAAGCACTTGGCTACAAACTCTGCAATGTCTCTCTTCATCCCACTCCATCAATAGACTTTCCGTATGTCGCGGTACATCTTGGTGGCCCCTGGATGAATTGAGTAGCGCGCACCATGCGCTTCTGTGAGAATTCGCTGTCTCAAGTTATCTACACCTGGCACACATAGCCGACCCAAACAATGCAATACACTATCTCCCCCTTGGGAGAAAACCTCTATCTTCTGATCTCTGACTGATTCATTCAACTTAACTAGACTGGGATCCCTATCCTTTTTTTCCTTTACCTCGAAAACCAGAGATGATTCTAAACTAGTCTGCAGCCATACACTACTTTCTGCTGAATCACTAAGTGAACACCTAGTCGGGCAAGATGATGAACTTCATGAACTAACTTCTTATTATCATCTTTCACATGAGAAACACTACCCATAGACATCCTGCTAAGAGCATGAGCATCAGCCACTATATTGGCCATGATCGAATAACACTTATGTATAGTCTTTTAACAACTCCAACCACCTTCTCTGACGGAGGTTCAGGTATTTTTGAGGGAACACATACTGCAGGATCTTATGGTCAGTGAACACATCAACATGCACTCCATACAAATAGTACCTCCAAATCTTAAAGGCAAATACTATAACTACTAAAGCGACCATACCGAGTTCTGAAGGCTGTTGTCAGAATGTCATATTTTCTGACTCTTAGTTGATGATATCCTAATCTGAGGTCTATCTTAGAAAAGTAACTGGCACCCTGAAGTTGGTAAAACAAGTCATCGATTCTGGGAAATGGATACTTGTTCTTGACCGTGACTTTATTTAGATGATGGTAGTCAATGCATATTCTGAGAGAACCATCTTTCTTACGCACGAATAGAACTGGTGCACCCCATGGGGATACACTAGGTCTGATGAATCCCTTATCTAGGAGATCCTTCAACTATTTCTTTAACTCCTTGAGTTCTGCTGGAGCCATTCTGTATGGTGGGATAGAGATAGGCTGAGTATCTGGAAGAAGGTTAATTTTAGAGTCAATTTCCTTTTCAAGAGGAACTTCGGGAAGATCTTTGGGAAACATATCTGGGAATTCACATACCACTGGCACTAATTCAAGATTAGGGGTATCCAAACTAGAGTCCTGAACTTGAACAAGATAATAGACATTCCCTTAGATATCATTCTTCTCGCTCAAAGGTAAGAAACAAGCTAAACCCTAAGTGCTGAAGTACTACCCCTCCACTATAGGATAGGTTCATTTGGAAACTAAAATTGGACTATTCTATTTCTGCAGTGAACTGAGGCATAGCACGAATGAGGCCAATCCATGTCGAGAATGACATCAAAATCTGTCATCTCTAGTTCTAAGTCTGCTAAAGTGACTTTTTGAGATACCATAATTGGAAAGTTCTTGTATACCCGTCGGGCTATGGTAGATTTAACCACTGAGGTAGTGACTAAAAAAAGGCTATGCCAGAATTTTAGGACTGAATCCGAAGTTAACAACTATATAAGGAGTCACAAAGGACAAAGAATCTCCTGGATCTAGTAAAGCATAAACATATAAATGATAAACTTGTAATGTACCGGTGACTACATCTGAGGAACTTTCCTGATCCTATCGGGACTAAAGTGCGTATAATCTATTTGGATGCTGACCATTGGTAGCACTGGTAGCGATATCCTACTAAGTTGGGTGACTAGTTGGAACTGACGACTGATGGGACTGGCCCTGTTGGCGTAACTTGCTCCTTTCTGAGCAATTACCCGACACTTCCAAATCAGATGGCCTGGCTTGACATACCCAAAACACACCTCACTGCTAGATTTACATTCACTATCTGCCACATTTTTGACGTAGAGGATTCGTATGGGCACTGTTAACCCTGCCTTGGAACTTAGAGCCTAGTGCCCTACCCCTATTATCATTTCTAAATTTGGGTACTGGGGCACTGGCTGAAGAAGATGCTGGGGCTGAAGACCTCTAATAAAACTGAGGATGGTTACCACTTTCTAACCTAGGTTGAGCAAAGTTGAAGCTACCTATTCTAGCTCTCTTGTTCTCCCTCTCCTTCTTTTTATTCTTAGCCTCTTCTATTTGTTGAGCATAGAACATGAGCCTGGATATATCCATCTCCTTAATCAGAATTGCAGTCCTACACTTCTTGACCATACTGTTAGACACACCCGTAACAAACTTACTCATCTTAGATCTGCTATCTGCTACCATGTGAGGGGCATATCCAGCTAACTCAGTAAACTTGAGAGAATACTCTTACACTGTCATGTTTCCCTGCTTCAGATTAATAAACGCCAAAATCTTAGCTTCCCTCAAATCCAGTGGGAAGAACCTATCAAGGAAAGTAGTGCCAAACTTCTCCCATTCTATGGGCCCTGTATCTGTGTCCCTCTCTGCGTTCTTCTTCTTGAACCATAAGTGAGCCACATCCTATAACTGATATACGGCCAACTCAGCACTCTCACTTTATGTCTTCCCCATAATATCTTTAACCTTCTGCACCTTACCAGGGAATTCCTGTGGGTCTTCATCTGACTTAGACCCGATAAAAGATAGAGGCTTCATTTGGTTGAAGTCCCGAATTCTAGCTACTGCAGTATTGGCCACTGGGTTGGCTAGAACGGTAGCTGGGTGTTCATTTTAGGATGCTACTGAAATGGATAGAGTGGTAAATGCAGCCCTGAATTTTGTATGGGATACATGCTCATCCAGAGGATCTGTCTAAATGGGGTGAGGGGCTGGCTAATTTCCCGTTCTTTTTCCATTCTTCTTGGGAGGCATGTTTTGTAAATGGAAGGAGGAAAAGGATTGGACTGAGAGTTTAATTTGAGCTTATGATCACTCAAACGACATGAATTCTTAAAGAAGGGAAACTTTTCCTAAAACATCTCGCAGCCTCCTGTCCATAAGTGTGGTGCGCTACACACCCATGCATAAGACTCTACTTGATATGACTTTCAGACTCCCTAGGACTTTGTTGAACCTTAGGCTTTGATACCAAGTTTGTAATGCCCCGATTCTGTACCCTAGACGCTACAAGGTGCTTATGACCCCAAAGGACCAAAAGCTAACCCATGACTGATATCTGCTGTGTGCACTGAATAATCACATGGTAATAATAATAATACTAAAATAAATGCAGAAATTAGGTTAAAGTCGCCATAAGATTCACAACTGGAAAACAAATTCTGAATACTGATAGATGAATACTGAAAACTAAATATCTATTTGAAATACTCTATTCTGAAAGCCTCTAACTGTCTGAACATGGGATTGATGGGACAATATTCTAACAAACTCCGTCTACTGAATGTGCTGAACTACTGAAATACTAAAAGATAACATCATCCTCGAACTATGAGGACTCACCACTAAATCTGCTACTGATAACCCCAGGCTGCTAAGTGCGGTCAGGAGCCTGTGCGTCTGATCCTATGATATAAGACATCATAGCGTAAAAGAAAAGTATGCATCAGTACTTTGAATATACTTGTATGCTAAGTGAGGTAGGTTGATATGCATGGGTTCATATCATGAACAATAACTAGCTGAGTAACATGATCATAACTGAATAAGAGTACATGCATAAATACATAAACTGCAACTGAGGTCATGATAACACTGAATAATAAGTTCTGAATACTGATTAACTAATATCTGAGTTTACTAAGACAGTATTACTAATAGTTGATTGACTATGTCTAACAGTCTTAATTCTGAAGAACTGATCTGAGTTCTACACTGAGCTGGACGACTGTATCTGACAGTCCTGAATCTGTAGAACTAAAATGAGTTCTGTAATGAGACTGAAACTGAAACTAAAATTATGAGAGCTAGTCATCTAACTGATATACCCCTCTCCAAATAGATTGGGGTCCAAACTGTAACCCCAGTTGGAAGGGTGTCAATATCTTGCTGCAGGTACCAACTCTGGCTGTGTGGATTCACTATACTGATGTACCATATTATCCCAAAGGACTAAGAGTTTCAAGACTGAACTGACGGCTGACTCATGCGAGAAAGTCAAGCCTAAACTGATAGGTGACTTCTCATATCCTACGCTGGCTATGTAGTTTTGTACTATAGGGACTGCTACTAACGACTCTGCCTATCTGACGGGGAAGCCATCATCCCTGCACACACTCGGTGTTGAATCCTGCTCCCAACTGAATAGACACTGAACTGATTTCTAAACTACTCTAGGCTTGAATGAACTGTTACCGATCGTGCTGTCCAACTGAATTGAGTTCATTGGATTCCATTGACTGACGAAATACTACTAATTTCTGTTAATAGACTGGGTTTACTTGAGGTCTGAACTAAATACTGAACTAAAACTGGGGTTGATTACTGAGTACTATTGTTCGTGACACTATTGAGACCTTTCTATAACTACTGTAGCTCTATGTAAACAGCTAGATTTTTAGGTATTGAATACCCCAGAACTCTATGGCATGAAAAGTAAAGCATACCATAACTTGAAAAGCATAACCACGTATACTTGTTCCTAACTCATTCTTAGAGACATTTTATCAAACACTTGTAAGATATAAACTTACACATAAGCTAGCATGACATGATTTTTCCCCTTTTTTTCATATGAGCAATTCATCAAGAACTTGGGAAAACATAATCTATGCACGTAATACTGAGCAACATGTAGGCATCATAATTTCAAATCCCAATTTACAATTTCAAGGGTTCAACATAAATTCACATGATACTACATACATGATAAATAATTTCACATGAAACTTGTAATAACCCATGGATTAGAAATCCAATTAACATCAAAATCACGAATACATTCAAAATCCAACATGGAATTCACAAAATCATCTAAGTTATAGTTTAAAAGAGTTTCTTGAACTCCAAGGGTGGAAGAAAACCCTTGGATGAATACTTTACATACCTAGGTACTTGAATTAATGAAGGTTGATGGTGAGTTATTGAGTCTTGAATTTTGAAATAAACGGCCCTAGGGTTTATTCTTGAGAGCAATTTGTGATGAATGAATGAATTTTGCCCTAGGAATGACTTAATTTCGTGTTTTTAGGGCTGAATAAGGTGGGAAAATAACCCAATTACCCCTGAGGACGCGACTTTTTAATTACTGAAAAACGTACCCAGCGATGTGCAGACCGACGCACCGCATCGATGGGGTTGATGCGATAATCGGTGCGACACATCGAGTTTGTATTGGCTCACTGGAATTTGGCACTGGGAGCTGAGGAAAATATATATCGATGCGATGGAAAATGCAACACGTCGAGATATCATCGATCCACTATTTTAGATTTCCAAACATGCCTCAAACGATGTTCAAAAATTCTGAAACTCATCCGAGAATACCTATTGACATTCTTGATCATGAACCAACCTAGAATTCAACATTTTAAGGTCGTAAGGATCATAAAAATAGGATCACTTACTTATGAAGGCTAAATATGTTCTAAGTGCAAACACTTAGCTGAAATTTCTAAGTCTGGGACCCCTTTTCTAGCATTAACGAACTGAATTAAGCTTAGAATTTTGTGGGGTCTTACAGTATCATATATGGTCGTCATGACAAATCCTCATATCGGCAAACATGAGTTTTTGGTGTCCTTTCATTGGACATACACCTTCATATTATCTATCACACACCACCATTATTGCCAATAAAAACTATTACCACACAACCAAACCACCATTCCATTTATTACTAACCAAAGCTATAAGTAATGGTATCATCATATTGACTATAGCTTGCAAGCAACATCCTTATCCATTCTTTTTAAGATGAGGGATTCCCATGTACCCATAGATTACATTATCAAGTTGACTTAGGGGAATCCCATGTACCCGACAAGTGATACTTATTGTGTTTTCTTAGGGGATTCCCTTGTACCCTACAAGGCTTTCAATTAGACCATCCATAACCACTAAGGCCCTACTATTTAACCATTCCAAATCATTTATACCATTTAGGGTTCCATTACCAAGTTGTACCATGCAATAGTTCAATGAAAGTCCAACAATTTAACCAAAAGCATTCTTATAGGCATTTTATCTAACATGTTGGGGGCATAGTATTTCCAAAGCAAAAACCAAGTACCAATTAACCATTCCCATACAACCAAATGTTCAAACCACCATAATAATATGAAACCCATAAGTAAAAGATATGGGAAAATAATAACCAACCATTGTAACTAAAACCCCCAATATATATTTGAAGACTCAAAACCATACAACATTTATGCCATTAAAACAATTCATGAGAATCATACAAAAAGTCATCTAGAGGCTTAAGGATCGAAATCTCTTCATGAATCTTCATAACTCAGGCATGTGACTCTTCTTTCATTGTTAGTTGATAAAAATCATGTGGTTTGAACATTGTTCTTGAATCATAAATGGTGGTTTTGAAGTTCATAGTTGAGGGTTTGAATATATATTGTTGAGTATTAATCTCTCATGATTGCACTTGTGTTCATGCATATTTTTGATGATGGTTTTGCATACGTGGGTGCATTAAAATTGTGTACTAAATTGGTCATGGTTAACCATAATATGATGGTATTTTACTTGAATAATGGTTTGATAATGGTATGCCCTCAACCTATTTATGAAAATATTTATGAGAAGAATCTTGTTACATGAATTGTGTTTTGAACTAATGCTTTGTATAGGAATGTGAATGAAGGATGAATGATTTTGTAAAGGTCTTGATGACCATAGATTGAATTAGAATGTGTTTTTAATGTCACGACTTGATTTTCGAGTCATGATGGCACCTACCACATCCCACTAGTAGGTAAGCCAATACCGTAACCTAGAGCTAATGCAATGGGTCACCTTGGTAGAAATGTCCAACATGGACCCTATTATTGAAGGTAATATAAACATTGACATTCCACAACTAAAGACAATAGATATTCTAATACTAATCCTATGACCTGATAGTATTAATACAAGACTGTCTAGACTTAACAATAGAATTTTACAATTCCACATCTAAAATGTCTTAAATATTCTCATACATTTGTCTTAAAAACAAAAAACAAATTAAGATAGAGGGGAAAAAGGGAAACTTGAACTCCAAGAGGTCACCCTATCTCCGAATGGTCAACTCGGCACAAACCCGACTCAACGACAGCAACTAGAACCTGGGTCTGCACTAAAAAGGTACAGAAGTGCAGTATGAGTACCAAAATATGGTACTCAGTAGGAATCATCGACCGACTGAGCTAAATTATAATATAAAGATGATATAAGGTAAGACAATACCTTAAAGTACCTTCGAACCTGAATCTTTTTCGATACCATCGAATAAAATAACAAAGCTACTTGGGCAATAGCATTACGTAACATATCTATATGCACCATAACCATCATACAAATGAATAATTATTTTGGAAACATAAAACCACATATATACAAAGGCAACCATATAATTACCATAATCAACACCAACCATCATTAGCATATAAGCACAAGAACTCACCACGACGTCCCATCCCACCAGGAAGCATACGCAAAAGAATACAACAAAGAACTCATCGTGGCGTCCCATGCCACCGGAGAGTACACCAAAAGAATGAAATGCAAGAACTCATCACAGCGACCCATACCATTAGAGAGTACACCAAAATATTAATCCATCAATATATATATATATATATATATATATATATCAAGGAATAACCACTCACACATCAAATCACTCAAAACTGTAGGTTCCCATCTCCACCATGGCCACTTACCGAGGCTTACTATCAACATCAATATCGCAACTTAATCACAATGAAACTGATATTGCCATAGCATAGGTATATGGTTATTCATCTTCGAATTCATTAATAAAATCCATGATTAGTCTATATCAGCTAACCTCCAATTCATATGAACTACTACTTTTGCAAACTTTATAGTTACTAGACATCAATTTAGGAAAAAATACAAGTTACCAAGGCTAATAATGAATCACCCATTACAAGGTTATTCTCTAGCTAGGGTTCTCATGATATGAGTCATTAAGTAAACCACTATGACATCACATATTAGATGAAAATTTAACTATTTATCATACAATACAAAGTCTATCATCATCAAGCATGTTACAACCCTAGGGACTAGTTTCCATATTTTAAATAAGTAAGATCCACCGACTAGTTAACAAGGCCTCTATTCCTCAAAAGCCATAGACATTTATTAGAGACAACTCATTATTACATAAGCCACTTTACTAGGGGAAATTCCATATCATCGTCATGAATTCTAGTCAAGTAAGTTTACTAGGTGAGCCTTTGGTTCTACACAAGATTACACATACCAATTAGCCTTAACCCAATGATAGGCATAAATTACTTTTAGTTACCAGTTAGGGTCAACAATGGCGACACCTCTCATTTAGTGAATAAGAACAAGGAAATGGTAGCAATTTACCAAGGGAGACATCATGTCTCAAGCACATGAGTGGTTTGTACCCACACTGCCTAACCTTACTATATAAACAAACATTTATGTAAATTTTCCCCACACGACATCATAACATCATTACCTCTTTTGGATTCACCAGGTATCATCATAACATCAACATATCCTCTGAATTTACCTAGAAACATCATAACATTACACATCACCCAAAACATCAATATACATAAACATACATAGCCAAATCAATGAACATATACAAGTCCATAATTATAGAGTAATAGGGATGTATAAGGACATATCTCATCCTACCTTGCTATTAAGTATCACCACATAATATGAGTATAAGCATTCATATGATATACACATTCTTCACCTTTTCAAGGTTATCTATATCATGACTATGAGATAATTAATCAACTATACTATTATCCAACCATCGACTATATGCATAATCTGACCACCGGGTTTAACCATTATAATCTCAACAATGTAACTTAGACATTTATCAAGTATCTAGGTTTCTAAGGGATTTCATAATTCAAGCTTAAAGTGGGTCAAGTCCCACTCATAAATCCCAAGAATGCCAAATTCACTATCACAAGACTAACATCTACCCGAATTTCAAGCTAAGTTATCTAAATCACATCATAAGGGCCTATCAATCCTTACTAAGCCTATAGAGGAAATCTTCTTTAAGTATTCTACCTAAGTCAACCCATCACCAAGGTCATTTCCTAACTAAGCAATAACTACGTCAATATACTCCTAAGGTTAGGGAGCAACATCATTCTTATCTATTAGAGCAACTAGAGTATTCTCATACTATTCATGAAACTATAAGTAGACTATCCAAGGTTCTAGGATAAGGGTAAAGCATCACACTTTATAAGTTCAATAACCTATAAGAATCCACTAATCCCTAATATCACCATTCAACCATTTATCATCTAAACATCACCTAATCTTACAAGATATCATCAATTATACTACAATCAAGTGCAATCTAACTACAAGTAAGCCTAACCTACCTTGAGTCCAAGCAACTCTTAAACCAACAAGCATTTTCTTTCCTTTCCTCAAAGCTTCTTCTTTCACAAGCCAAGCTATCAACAATACAATTTAAGAATTATAACAAGAATAACAATGCCCATTATGGCACCATTATGCCATGGGTTTAAAATGACATCAATCCCCCAAGTGGGTTCCACCTTCGAAAAATGAGTATCCGAGACTAACCCATTAGTTACATATTATTAGGGAGTTATAACCCTCAAAAAATTAAACAAGTTCATCATAGTTTAGGCTACAATTGAGCCTCAATGATTTAGGGTGTTTGGGTCTAGAAATCAACAACTTAACACAACTAGATGGATTCTTACCTTAGGTTAGTAGCAAGATTCGATTACACAAGTTGTTTAAGATCCAAATCACTCCATAAGACTCACTTAGAAGATTTCCCTCTCCATTAGGGTTTTAGAGTTCAAGAAGGAGGCACAAATGGGCAAAATTTTGGAAAATCAGCCTTTAAATAGGTTCCACCCAGCCTCGGGTAGTGCGGTCACGCCCTCTAGCTATGATCGCACATTAGCCTCTGCGGTCACGTTATCTCAATCTATGCAAGGCATGGCGGAAGCTTGGAACTTGGTTTCGAGCTCTGTCCAATGCCTCGAGATATATCCAGGGTCCATTTTGAACAAATAAGATATGTAATCACATAGTTTTTGCTATTTCATATGCATTGGTAAAGTCAGATTTTACATTTAAGGTCAATTTATACATTTTTCACTTAGTGGTCAATTTGGACCAATAAAGACTTCAAATTAAGAAAGTGGTTTAAGGAACCAAATGAACCTCCAGGTAATTGATCTATTGGTTCCGACAAGTCACTAATGACTTGGAGTGGTTATGGAGAAGCTCTATCAAAGAAATAAGCAAGGATATGGATAATAACTTGAAGGGTCATTACAATATCCACTATTAAGGAACTTTCATCCCTGAAAGTTAAAGACTAGAGAATACCTGAAGCCTCAAACAAGTGAGGATACTGGGCCCGCATGTCACTCTCAATATCCTAAGTAGTGTCCTTTACTGGGCGATGCCTCCACTGAACCTTGACTATCAGAATCTTGCTACTATGCAGTCGCCTCACATTACTAGCCAAAATAAGCACGGGCTCCTCCACAAAGGTCAACGGATCTTCCAACTGGACCTCCTATCTAAGCACATGAGAAGGATCAGGAATATACTTCTACAACATGGAGACATAGAAAACCAAATAAACAACGACAAGGTCTAAAGGTAAAGCCAACTCATAGGTTACCTCGCCAACTACTCGGAGAATATCAAAAGGACCAATATAATGAGGGATAAACTTACTTTTCTTCCCAAATCTCATCACACCTCTATAGGTAAAACACGAAGGAACACATGATCACTAATTCCAAATCTCAAGGCATAAAGTCTACAGTCGGCATAGGCCTTCTGCCTACTGTGGCCTACTCTCAGCCTATCCTGAATCACCCTGACTCAATCCGATAAGTCCTGAAGAAAATTTGTACCACAGTGTCTAACCTTGGAAGTCTTAAACCATCCTATAGAGGAACAACACCTCCTACCATACAAACCCTCATAAGGCGCCATCTCAATACTCGAATGATAACTTTTGTTGTAGGCGAACTCTATTAATGCTAAGTGCTGATCCCACTGACCTTCAAAATCCATAACATAGGCTCAAAACTTATCCTTAAGCAATAGAATAGTCCACTCGAACTGACCATCCATCTGCGGATGAACAACTATACTCAAATCCACTCGATTACCCAACTCATCCTGAAATGCTCTCCAAAACCTCGAAGTAAACACAAAACCACGATTTGATATAATAGACACAGGGACCCCATGCAAATGAATTATCTCTCGAACATAAATCTGGGCTAATCTCTCAACACTGAAAGTCATATGAATAGGATGGAAATGGGATGACTTGGTCAAATAATCCACAATATCCAAATACTATCGTGACCATGAAAAGTATGAGGCAAGCCACTAATAAAGTCCATGGTGATCCTTTCCCATTTCCATTAGGGAATGGGAAATCTTTGAGTCAATCCACCTGGTTGCTAATGCTCGACCTTAACCTACTGACAACATAAGCAATAAGCTATAAAGTCTAGACATCCCTCTTCAAACTGTCCCACCAGTACAACTGCCTCAAATCTCTATACATCTTGGCTGTACAGGGATGAATAAAATATCTAGAACTATGAGCCTTATGCAGAATTGATTGAATCAATCCATCAAGTCGGGGAACAAAAATACGACCCTGAAATCTTAAGATACCCTCAGAATCCACGATGTGTCTCCTAGACTCACCACTCACTTTCTAATTATGGAGAAGGCACAACTACTAGTCTCAAACCGACGGTCATGAATATGCTCAATCATGGAGGACCTCACCTCCACACAAGCCAAAATCCTCGCAGGATCCAAAATTTCAAGGCGATTCATCAAATTATATAAGGATTGGATGTCCCGTGCTAAGGGCCTCTAAGAAATTAAAATACATGGAAAACTACTCATACTCACTACCTTGCGACTTAAGGCATCCACCATAATATTTGCCTTACCCAATGATACAAGTTAGACATATTGTAGTTCTTTAGCAACTCCATCCACCTACGCTGGTGAGCATTAAGCTCTCACTGGGTCATAAGATGCTGAAGACTATGATGATTGGTGAAATCTCATAATGCACACCATATAAGTAATGCCTCCAAATCTTGAGCGTGAAAAATTCCGCCAAAGACTCTAAATTATGAGTAGGGTAGTTGAGCTCATGCACCTTAAGATGTCTAAAATCATAGGCAATGACACGACCCTGCTACATCAAAACACAACCAAGACCAACACCAGAAGCATAACAAAACATAGTGAATCCTTCTTCCTTAACTGGAAGAGCTAACACTAGGGATAAAGTGAGACAATCTCTGAGCTTTTCAAAGCTCAACTTGCACTCCTCATACCATCGAAAGGGAATTTCCTTCCGAGTCAATCCAGTAATAGAGGGTGATAAGGTAGAAAAACTCTCAACAAAGCATCTATAATAACCAGCCAACCCAATAAAACTGCAAACCTCAGTCGAAGAAGTAGGCCTAGCACAATCACAAATCAATAAAATATTAGCTGGGTCTACCATAATACCCACTTTGGACACCACGTGTCCAAGAAAAGACACTGACTTAACCCAATACTCGCACTTGAAGAACTTGGCAAAAAGCACATGCTCTCGCAAAACCTGGAGCACAACTCTCAAATGCTGCTCATGCTCTTTATTACTCCTCGAATACACAAGAATATCATCAATGTGCACAATAACAAAGAAATCTAGATAAGGTCTGAACACACGGTTCATCAAGTCTATAAATATGGATGGGGCATTAGTCAGCCCAAAAGACATCACCAAAAACTCATAGTGGCCATAACGGGTCCTAAAGGCTGTCTTCAGGATCCCGAATGCTCAACTGATGATAATCGGGCCTTAAATCTATCTTAGAGAATACAATTGTGACCTAAAGCTGGTCGAACAAATCATCAATGCAAGGCATATAATAATGGTTCTTTATCGTCACCCTGTTAAGCTGCCTATAATCAATACACATTCTCATAGAACCATCTTTCTTCTTTACAAACAAAATAGGGGATTCCCACGGCAACATACTCAGTCTAATGAACCCTTCGTCAAAAAGATCCTAGAGCTGAGAGTTTAGCTTCTTAAGCTCTGTAGGAGCCATATAATAAGGTTCCATAGAAATAGGTTGGGTGCCAGGCTCAAGGTTAATAGAAAAATCAATCTCAAAGTCAGGAGGGATACCAGGCAGATCATCCAAAAATACATCAAGAAATTCACACACAATAGGAACAGAGTCAAACGTCAAACTCTCTACAGGGGTATCACAACAAAGGTAAGATAAGACTTACAACCCTTTGATATAAGCTGCCTGGCACAAATATAGGAAATAATCCCCATTGGCTCACGTCTAATCGCTTTCTGCCACAAGACTGGGGGTATGTGGTATGGCTAAGGTAACGGTCTTAGAAAAATAATCCATGACCACAGGTAGTGGGATAATCAGTCCATGCCCAGAATAACATCAAAATCCAATATATTCAGAATAATAAGATCAGCATGAGTATCAATATCACTAACTGTCACAAGCTATGATATGAATACCCGATCCACTACTAAAGAATCACTTATGATAGTAGATACATATAATGGCATAAATAATAAATCACTGAACAAATCCAATTGTGGTGCATAATAAGAAGATATATAAGAATAAGTAGATCCAGGATTAAATAAAGCAAGAGCCGACCTGGGGCATACCAAAATTACACCTGTTACTACAACATTTGAAGCCTCAGCCTTGGGCAGAGCAGGTACTGCATACAACTGACTACGTCCGTCACTTGGATAAGCACCTGAACGACCACCTGCCCTGCTTGCTTGAGTACCACCTCGAGCACCCTGGTAACCATCTCTATAACCTCACAAACCATCTATGCCTGTGGGATGAACTGCGTAATGGGAGTAGCTCCCTAGGCTGAAACAACCATCGCCCCACGACTAGGGCACTCTCTACAGAAATGGCCAGGAAATCCATAAGTATAACAAAACTCATGAGACAAACTAGAATTCACAAATTTGGCTAATCTAGAATAGCCATCGATCCTAGTATGGCCCATCGATGAACCCCTCACAGACTGATCACCGCCTTTACTAGGGCATCTACTAGAAATAAGCTGATCCCCGTCAGTTATCTAAAGAGCTACCAGTACTGGTCGACTGATTTGATCCTGAGGATAAAAAATAAGATGCGAAGGATGTCCATCATAAGGAATACCACTTTTAAATTGGGAACTACTATGGCTCCCACAAAATTTGCTTTGATACTTGGGCCTCTTATCTCGACCCTCATGCTGCATGTCCTTTATCACTCTAATATGATTAGCAACCTTAGCAAAGTTTGGGTATTGGGGGTAGTATCTGGTCCTGGTTAGGCTTGAGGTATCCACACGACTAGGCCCTAGTTTGGTTCATGTCAATTGTGCACCACTAACTAAATTCAAGACCTGAACCAATGCGTCCCTGAACAGTGACAAAGAAATAAACCCTGGTGGAGCTTGGGCTAGCCCCTGTCCCACCACTAGCTTTGGTGGAGGAATATCTTGTACGAGAGTAGGAATAGGGTCTGGTTAAGGCTCCATATCGTGATCTCTAGTTGGGGATGTATATCTTGATTGTCCTTGACCTCGAGGCCATCCAGGTACGTTGATAGGATTCTTAGTTGTAAATTTGGGGTCCTTATCTTTAGTAGCAGTAGCACATATCCTAGCCATCTATGAAAGAGTGAGACCAAATAAATATTAAAAACCAACATAATCTCTTAGCACGAAAGGAGTGAAGAAAGTGAAGATCTTTTAAGAATTTTCTATAGCCTCTCAAAGATAAGAAATAGATGTTATTGTTCCATTTATGGGACTCTACTAGACACTTTCTCTTGTACCAATAATACTTGTGAACCTATCGCTCTGACACCAATTTATCTCGACCAAATTTCACGAGTCATAACGGAGCCTACTTTACCCCAAAAGTAGGTAAGCCAAATTATAGACCAGAGTTATAAGTAGTGGCTAGTTGGTGGAAATTTGCATAATGCTAGAAATATACAAATAAAAGAAATACAAGCAACAGACATAAGGATAATAGTACCAAGATGGAAGATAAATAAAAGATGAGTAACAAAATCCAACGACCTAGTAGAGTCAATATGAAAACCACTAATCCAAAAGAATATGAGTACTATTATAGTCACATATACATCAGTTTGGAAAATATAAAGACTATCCAAAATACAAAAGATGGAGAAAAGGTCAACTCTGACTCTGAGAACTTACCCTATCTCCGAACACCGACTAACACTATCACAACTTCAATGGGGATAGCTAGTACTTGGATCTATATAAAAAAGGTACAAAAATATAGTATGAGTATCAAAGCCACAGGTACTCAGTAGGCATCATCGACTGACTGAGCCAAATCATAATATAAATATAATAAAATGTAAGATAAATAATCTAAGTCAAGGATAGGGATAAACCTGGAATAATGCCTTAAATACTAAAAGTAAATAACTGGAATGACATTGTTAATGAAAAACATAACTATCTCTACATAACTGCCACAGTTCCAAAATGACATCAATATTCTATGTGGGGCTCACGTGGAATTACAATTTTAAAATCGACAACATGTCCCCCAATTCTCAAGAAATATTTACCCTCAAGAATGGGTAATTTATGAGCTCAAACGATACCTTAATCTACTTAACAAGAATCTAGAGATTTTGAGAATCAATTTAAGAATTCACCAATAATTAAACGAAAGCTTACCAAGATTTTGATGAAAATAATTCTTCCGAGTTCACAACTACCCTAAAATCTCTCAATAATCGCTCTCTTATTTTTACACTCTTTAGATCTTTTTATATCTTGAACTTGTGTAAAATAGGCAGAAAATTTGGTAAGAGGCAATTTAATGCCCTCCAAGTGCTGCTTAAGTGTCCACTTAACTACTTAAGCAGTCAATGGATCACTTAAATCATCCTTGCCCTGGGCTCGATCTCCGCTTAAGCGGTTAGGAAGTCGCTTAAGTGCGTCCGCTTAAGCAATCAGTCCATTGTTAAAGTAGTCTAGCTTGGATGGACCTATCCATTTAAGCAACCACTTGTCCACTAAAGTGACCTCTGCTTAAGTAAATGCACCAGCCAAAACTTAGAATTTTTCCAAGTTTCTGCCAACACCTCGAGTTTTATTCAAAATATCATTAACGCAAACAAACTATACTAATTCATCAAATTCAAAATTCTGGACTTAATGGAGCAATCAAAATTTCCATCTGGTGTTGTTTTGATGAAAATTGGGCCAGACACCTAAAGTCCATTTTTATCAAATTTTGACCAATAGCCCAAAATGAGTCTAGAATCCTTAGGAACCGAACAAAGGTCCCTAACCTAAAATCAATGTTTTAGAGTAGATTGAACTGTTATAATTGGCATACGAGGTCGTTAGATTAAAGTTTATGCCCTATAGGAAATCCTTACCAATAAATATTTCAAAATAGTGAATTGGCTCTAACAACCAAATGAACTGCTTAGTAACTGAATATTAGCTTCAGCAAGTGACAAATGACTTAGGGCTGATATTTGAAATCTCTGAATGGTTAAAATGAACAGAAAAGCAGAAAATGACCTAGAGGGTCATTACATGGATGCTACTTTTCAAACAAATCATAAGTCAACAATTAAAAAGAGAATGCTGAAAAGAGTATTGTGGCAAAGAAGTTCACTTCTTCTAATGTAATAGAAGTAAAATAAAGGGACGTGTTTAAAATTGATGATGAAGTTTTGATGCATGGGGATGGATCTACAAGAGGAAAAAACATGGGAATGAAAAAAGGAAAGATCTCTGAATGAACCTCTTTAGCACAACAAATTGTAAAGTCTGTAAAAAAGAATTCTGAAGAAACAGAGATCGCAACCCCCTCTAAGTCCAAAAATTAGAAGGGCTTGTAGTAACCACCTAAAGACCCCCAGTTTGAATAAAAAAGGATAAATTATACCGTCAAAAGGTATTAAATGGATCTGTGTTTGATCCTGAAATTACTTACCTATATGAAATGGATTAAATGATAGCCTTGGTAGAGATGCAAAGGTGGATGCACCTAATTTAGAAACCTGGTGTTTCATATGAAAGATGTTTTGTGACTTTTATATTGATTGTAGCACCCCATTTTTCTCGCAAAAAGTGGTATTCGACATGAATTTTTTTTTTGAGATATTTAAAGAGTAAAGAGTTACTACCTAACGAATTAAGGTGCCTTAGGTCACCATTCAAGGCTAATTAAGAACCTATTTTATTGTTAAGTCAAGTTCACTAGAAATTCGGGTAAGGGTTCAAATTACCTAGAAAGGATGGTTTTAGGCACCTTTTGAGGTCCACAATTGTGATTCCCGGCTGAATTCATACTTTACGTGGGGATTCTATGCGATAAATAAAGGTCACGTGTTTTATAAACTGAACATTGACTAAGTTATGTAAAAACAAGCCATGTTATTGAATTATTTCTAATTATTAATTATCTAAGTGATGAGCAACACAAGAAATAATAAAAGAAAAATATAAATGAGGAGAAATAAATGACACAATTTATGGAAAAAATGCTTATATTAAATTAGAGAACCTAAACTACCCCAACCAAAAAACATATAAAGTAAGGAAAGATAAAATGATTCGCGAGATTTGATAAAGAATTATTTTGTTTTAATTTGGATCAGTACCTAGATTATTTATCATTACCCGTTCCATTAGCCAGCAGTGGGGTTATTACCAGGTGACGATGTCGTATGTCATACCATCAATACATGTTGGGTTACCATAATATCCAAATGTCTACCCACCTCCCACCTAGACTTGCAACAGAATATGAGAGATAGAGACTACACCTATAACCCTAACTAATATCACCTACACCTAAAACCCTAACCAATATCGCTGACCACTATGGCCAATATCGCCAGTGGGACTATCCCACCAGATGAAAGCAATAGACGGAAGAGTGAGGAGAGAAATAATAAGGTTCAAAAGGGTATTTTTAGTACAAAATTTACAGATCTTTTGAAACCTAAAGTAACTGATAATAATAGTATTAGAGTTCCATCTAAACCTATGATAATGCTGCATGGGTAGCCTTTGATAATGTGGAAGACATAAAAAATATGTAATATTATCACGCAGGAGAAACTTCAATATGCTATTATCGACAAGTTCTCTAATCACAAGCCCCACATTCATGTTTTGAGAAAAATTATACCAGTTCAATGCAGGATCAAAGGTCAGTGTACGATAGGAGTATTGGCTGCAAGGCATATTCTAATGGGATTAGAAGTGCGAGAAGACTATGCCAATTATTATCTACAATATCCTACTACATTAAATTGACAGATATGTATTGTTAAATACGAACATTGAAGTGCGATCCATGGTTTGAGCCTGATGTAGAAACAATAATTAAAGTAGCCAAGATCTCCATGCCTGACTTACCACCGAATTTCTTTGCCAAAGATGCAATATTCTCTATAGCTTCAGCAGTAGGCAAGCCTTTGACAGTAGATATGGCCACTAAAAACCAAATAATACCTAGATGTGCAAGAGTTAAGGTGGAGATAGATTTAGTTGAAAAATCAGTGGATTCAAATCAATGAGGAAAATAATTGAACGGGAGAAATCAAATACAAGTGGGTACAAATCCAATGTGACTACATGCCAAAGTATTGTAAAGATTGTTGTTTGTAGGGACATGATGACGATAGCTATTGGAACATTCGCCCAGAATTATATGATAAGAAGAAGGAAGACAATAGGGAAGAAGCAATCAAGAATGAAGGCAAAGAACAAAATAAACAAACAATGGCTGAAAAGAAGGAATAAGTATATGAGAGATAGATATGGACATATTCCGGGGGAGGTGAACAAGGAGAATGAAAAAAAATAGAGGTAACCAACTCATTTGATGCTCTAGTAGCTGAGGATGATGGTAACAAAGTTAATAAAGAGGAATTTATGAATGTTGATCATGTTAAAGAAGTGGTGGCAAAGAAAATTAGTACAAAGGATTGGGAAAACAAAAGTTTTGGCAGCAATATAGACCCACAAAAATATTCAAAGGGAGTTGAAGATGTACCAATTTCAAAGGATTCAAGCAATAACAAAGATAAGACGGGGGCCAATTAGGAGAATTTTTTACATAAAGATAACGATAATCAACAAAGATTAGAAGTTCAAAAGGATCAGAGTCAAAACAAAGAAGGTTTTCAAAAGGCAACAAAAGATATGTAGATACAGATGCATGGTAAAATAACAAAGAAATTGATGGTTATAGAAGGGGTGTTACTTTAGCTATCCAAATTGAGAACTTAACGAAAAGTTGTAATAAAGATAAGGAGGATTTAGAGGGGACAAACTTGGAAGATAATATCAGTTAAGTGGCTGAAGCAACTGATTTGACACCAAAACAAATAAAGTCACTGAAAGCAAAGCAAGGAAGAACAAATAACAAGAACAAGAATTCCAGTACCAGTTCAGGCATAATGCAGACAAGGAGTCACAACTCTAAAATAAAGTCACGATGAATGCACACAAATGGAACTTAAGGTTAGTCAATACACAAAAAGCTTTCACAATAATGATTACTCTACAAAGATGATACCAGTTTTACTTCTTGGTCTCATGGAACCATTTTAAGAAAGTCATTACATAGAATAGTATAGAAGGAGGTTGGGTATGACACATGCTGTGGTGAATACATCAGGAAAGATATGGACGTTTATAAATGAGAATATGAAGTATAGCATCATTAAGGATGAGGAACAACAATTATCATTAAAGTTGGAAAATAAACATGCAGATGTTTCTTTTGATAGTTAGATTGGAAAATCAATATGCAGATGTTTCTTTGATAGTTACACTTGTCTATGCAAAATGTACTCCAAGTGAAATAATGATGTTATGGGATTCATTAGCATAATTGGAGGATTCACATCAACTACCATGGCTGATAGGAGGAGATTTTAATATAATAAGAAATGGAGAGGAAAAATTAGGTGGCTTACCTGTTACACTTAATGAAACACAAGATTTTAATCAGTGTATTAATTTGTGTAATATGGAAGAACTTCAATTTAAGGGGAGTAAATACACATGGTAGAATGGAAGAACAAATGAGGATTTCCTTTTCAAAAGGCTGGATAGAATACTGTGTAATGACAGGTTACAATATGTGTTTCAGATAATAGAAGTTGAACACTTAGCTAGGAGTGGTTTTGACCATTCTCCCTTATTGATTCAATTTAAAAGGAAAAGAGATCATATTCTTAAAGCCTTTAGGTTTTTGAATTTATGGTTGAAGGAAGAAAATTGTATGGAAGTGATAAAGAAGAATTAGAACACAGAGATAGAGGGTAATTTTTTTGTAGTGTTTCATTAGAAACTGAAGAACATAAAAGTAGCTCTCACAAAGTGGAGTAAAGAGAAATTTGGTAATATTTTCCAGGAAATCACAACACTGGAAGATATTATCAAAGTAAGAGAGAAGAAATTTGAAGAGAATCCTAATGGAGCAAATAGAGAAAAGTTGTTTAAGGATCATGCTAAGCTAAACTTGCAAATTAAAAGAGAGAAAGATTACTGGAGGCAGAAGGAAGGATTTGAGTGGTTTAAGGATGAGGAGATCAATACCAAGTTCTTCCATACTATTGTTATAGAAAGAAAAAGTATATTGAGGATTAGCAAGATTTAGAATAAAGAAGGGGAATGGATGAAAGATGCACATGACATAGATAATTCAACTATTCAATTTTTTTAGAAGCAGTTTACAAAGCAGAAGGATGGAATGGATTTTTCTTTGCTAGATAAATCACCTGTGTTGATAAATAATGAGCAGAATGAGGAAATTATGAGAATACCAATAGAAGATGAAATCAAAGAAACAGTAATGGGATTGAATAGAAACAGTGCAAGAGGTCCCGATGGAATGACAAGAGCTTTTTATCAAGATGCATGGGAGATCATTAAGCAGGACATTTAGAGAATGGTCACAACATTCTTTGGTGGATTTCAATTACCCAGGTTCATTACCCATATTAATTTGTTATTATTACCAAAAAAGTTAGTAGTGAACAACTTTTTTGATATGAGGCCTATTCACTTAGTAACTTCGTGAATAAGATCTTTTCAAGAATTATACATGATAGAATTAAGGGTCTACTTCCTCATTTAATAACACCAGAGCAAGCAGGATTTTTGAAAGGGAGGAGCATTGTAGAAAATGTATTGGTGGTACAGGAAATTATTTTAGAAATAAGAAAAAGAGGTAAACCTCCAAACATGGTTATGAAGCTAGACATGATGAAAGCTTATGACAGGGTGGAATGGCTTTTTTTTAACCAAGGTTTTGAGGAAGATGGGGTTTTTTGAAGTTCTCATAGATATGGTGTACAAACTCTTGGAGAATAATTGGTATTCAATCCTTCTTAATAGTCAGCCTAAAAGTTTTTTCAAATCATTAAGAGGATTGAAATAAGGGATCTTTTGTATCCTATATTATTCATAATAACAATAGAAGTATTATCAAGGACTCTGAAGAAGTTGATGCTGTAAAGGGATTCCAAACTGTTTGGCATGCCAAGAGAAAGTCCTAAACTAAATCATCTAGCTTTTGATGATGATATAATTATATTATGCAAGGCTGAGGTAAAAGCTCTGCAGATGGTAACTGAAGCACTGGATAGTTATGAAGTGGTGTTAGGACAAAAGATAAACAAAGAGAAAAGTGTAATCTATTTTCACAAAAGTGTTTCAAATAGAGTTGGAGTAGTGGCAGAGATAGCTACAGGAATATTGAGGAAAGAATTCCCTTTCACCTACCTTGGATGAGCTATTTTCTATATGAGGAAAAAGAAAGATTACTATCAATAACTGATGAACAAAATAGCTAGTAAGCTGCAAACTTGGAAAGGAAAGCTTTTGTCATATGGGGAAAAGCAGTACTGATTAAGCATGTATTGCAAAGCATCCCCATTCACTGTTTATCAATGATGAACCCACCACTTAATGTGATGAACTCCATTCAAAGAGCTTTAGCTCTATTTTTCTAGAGTAATAAAATAGGGGAAAAGGGGAGACACTGGGTTAATTGGCAGATGGTGTGCTTACCACAGGAGGAAGGAGGGTTCGGTTTTAGAAGGATAACTGATATTTCTATGGCTTTATTTTGTAAGCTATGGTGGACATTTAGAACTTCAAAGTCTATCTGGAGTGAATACATGCACAAAAAGTACTATAAAAAGGAGCATCCAAAGCTGGTCATGTGGAAAAAAGGTGCAGGTGACTCACAAGTGTGGAAAAAGATATTAAGTGACACAGATCTGGTGGAACACTTGATTATTTAGCAATTGAGGAAAGGGAATTCTGATATTTGTCTAGATAACTGGACTGGTTAAGGTGATCTTTACTCTCTGGTGGAGGATAGCTATAATGAACATGAAGAGTATCAAACAGTGAAGGATCTTGTTAGGGAAGACAGATGGAGTGAACAAGTGCTTAATAATATTTTTTCAGAAGAGATAGATGAGCATATTTTGAGTAAAGTAAAGCCCCCAACAGAAGATGGTAGTGACTTCCCTATATGGAGCATTGAATCAACGGGGTTGTTTACAGTTAAGTTAGTTTGGCAGTACATCAGGAATAAGGAACATGTAGACACCACATATAAAAGTATTTAGATTAAGGGTTTGCCTTTTAAAATATGATTTTTATGTGGAGATCGTGAAAAAGCAGAGTACCAGTGGATGACAATGTAAGACGGTGGGGGTGCAGGGACCCTCAAAGTGTTAGTGTTGTGAAGATCCTGCGGTGGAAACACTAGCTCATGTCTTTAGAGGATATTTTTATGCTAATAGGACTTGGTCCTACTTTTCTTCTTTTGAAGGTATACCTATTCAAGGTTTGACCCTAAGAGGAACAATTCTAAGATGGTGGAATGCTGAGGTGAAGCAGAGAGAACAACTATTCATTTTTGCACTACCTAGCATCATTCTGTGGGAGCTATGGAGAAGAAGAAATAAGATAAAACATAATAACAAGGACACCACATGGCTTCTACAATATAACAAGGAATTTGGGGATGCTTTTGAAAGTGAGAAAACCAGCAGATGAGTTCCCCAATGAATGGCCAGAAAAAATAAAGGAGTTTGATAAGCTAAAGAGCAAGATAAAGGCTACCAGAATTATATGGGAGGCACCTACAAAAGGATGGGTAAAGTACAACACAGATGGAGCATTCATAGGAGAAGAAGGAGGAAGTTCATACTCATTCTGCTTAAGAGATATGAATGGGGATGTACTATATGCTAAAGGATAACCACTTTAAAATGCAGGAAGAAGAAAATGCTATCCTACAGGCAGCTAAGCATTACAAACAGACACAATACAATAAAGTGATTATTCAGATGGATTCACTCATCAGAAGGTACTAATATGAGTATGGAAGTGCCTATGGAACATAGCAAATATAGTCAGGCTGATACAACAACTCATGTGAGGCAAGCAAGTGAAATATCAGCATATTTACAGAGTTAGCTGACTATTTTGCAAATTTAGCAATAGATATAGGAGCTTTCACAATTACAAGCTTTCATCAGCTATAAAAAGAGGAAAAATATCATAAATAGTGATAAATGGCAGTGTCCATACTTAAGAATTACACCATCTAAAGGATAAAAGGGCAAAAGAGGTTACAGCTGAATAGTTTACATGCAACATATGTGTATTCTATAGAAGTATCAAAAAGAGTGCATGTACTATCTAGACTAAGATATTTTAGCCAACAAAAAGGACTCTCAGCATCATGGGAGAGTTTATGGGACATTTTGAGCTTGATAAACCTGGGAATGAGGCTGTTAACCAAATACTCGTGGGTCCAAGCATCCTTATATCTTTTTCCCTACTATATCTATGAAGCACAAGTAAGTGAAAGCATTAAGGTCAATAATAACAGATCAAGAAAAAGCAGTGGAAGAGAGAATAGGGTCAGCTCACTTGGTTATAGAAGCTTATCTCAGCTGACTAGATCCCTCATAGGGGTACAAAAAGCATTTCACTTTCCCATCCACCGGAGAACACAACTACAACAAAAGAAGAATGAACAATACAATTAGCTAAAGGTGTTATAATCAAAACAAAGAAAAAGAGGTACCATTTACTTCTGCAAGATGATATCACAAGGAAGTCATAATAATGAAGGCACAACATTGATTACCCAAAGCATCAATCGACAAAAGCTAAAGTTGGTGAAAGAGATCATCATTGAAAAGAGAGAGGCATAAAAGAGATAAAGATTAGGAAACCTAGCACTAATTTAGAAACCCTACTTAGGCTATATGTATTTAAATTGGACTCGGGTTGGGCCGGGTCAGTAAAATAGTACTAGGCTGTCTTGTTTAATGGGTTGGTCCATTTGTGATTTAATTTCGCTTTTTTATTAATAAAAAACCAAAATTAAACAAAAAAAAAACCCCACCTAGGCTGGTTGTTAAACCTAAAGTTTTTCTAAAAAGGAATGGATAAAACTAGAATTCTCTAAACTAGCGTTCTAAAAGGAAAGGAAACTTTATCCATGTCCTTGATCATCAATGCAGACTTTCTTTCAAGGATCAACTCACGAGACAGTCCTAAAGCGAACTTCCTTATTCAGGCCCTCATATCATGCACCATCTCTAGAGCGTACTGAGACAATTAGTGAAACTTCAAGGCATACTCCTTGACCGACATCTTACCCTATTTCAAATTAACAAATTCCTCCGCTTTCATTTCCCTCAACTCCTGAGAAAATAAGCGGTCTAGAAATGTATTAGAGAGAGTCTCCCATAGAGATGAATCATCAACCTCACCCCTTGTCCTATCGCATTTCCCATACTATTGGTATGCCACATCCTTCAACTAGTAGGCAACAAACTCCACTCCTTCCACATTTGTGGCGTGCATAACCTTAATATCCTTTATATTTCATCTAGAAAACCCTTAGAATCCTCCTCCACCTTAACACCAGTAAAAGTTGGAGGGCTCATCCTCATGAACTGGCCAACCTTTATGGCCTCAGAAGATGGATAGCAGATGCACCACGCTCAGTATGAAAAGCTACCAACTGCAAAACCATATGAATCAACTAACGAAACTCTAAATTTGTCACATCGGCATGATGAGGACTAGATAAAATCGGTGGAACTCCAGGAAGATTAGGGACTGGACCCCTAGACCGAGTATGGATCCTATAGGTAGAGCATGTCCCATCAACATCATCACCAGTTGGGACAAAGGTGTTTTTGAGTATATAAGATCGTCGAGGCATGATCTGAAAAGCGAACAAATATGGATTAAAGAAGATTCCAAGACTTAGATTCCAAGCATAAAAATAGAACACAAAAAAAAATATTCCAAAATGCCTTATAGCCTCTTTCTTATGTGTGTGGCATGCTACAACCCTTAAAAGAGACTCTACTTGACAAGACGTTATGGACTCCCAATTTACAATAATCCTAGGGCTCTAATATCAACTTGACACAACCCAAATCGGGGTCTTGTCGTGATGAGCATCCCAAGTCCAACTAGGATCGCGGACCACCCCCAATACCCAACCCAACTGATAGCCTATAGAAAGGCTAAACACGAAATGGACACTTAAAAGGCGAAAATCAGTAAGCACACAAAGAGAAAATAGCACACTAGAAAGAGGATGAAGAAGAAGATTGCATAAAAAGTAAATATAGGTAGAAAGATCCTTAAATATAGGTAGAAAGATCCTTACTTCTATCAAATGAATAGCACAAGAAGGTGTCTCAAACCTTCAAACTCACCTCACTAATAGAATCTCAAACCTTTCTCTTAGGTGGACCAAAGGACTCACACTTCCTCAATCACACCTTTCTTGCCAAATAACCCAATACAAGTGAAAACCAATTCAAATGCATTCAAGGTTCAAATTTCAATTTTCCTCTCTTAAGGAGAAGGAGAAGACTATAATCTAACATTAAGATTACAACCTAAAAAGTCACTCAATTCATTATCTCAAAAACTAAGGAAAATAAGAGCTAAGGTGTCTATTTATATTATTACAAACAATGACAAAAATACCCTTAATGAAGGGTGCTCCTTTGGAGTGTAAAAACAAGTCATTAAAAGACAAGAATGCCCTTAATAAACCCCTAAATAAAGGCAGCTTTGGAGTGTATTTCAAAGCTTCTTTTTACACTTTAGCATATACACTCCAATAGATGAACTCATGACATAATCACAAGCTTCCAACTTCATAAACATAGCTTGAAGACCATGTAAATCTTTGGCTTGACTCCTTGTGAAAGGTCTTGTGCTCTTGGTGCTTCTCATGCTTGTATCATCCTCTCCATCTTGAAAGGAATTTGTCCTTAAATTCACACCTTGCAAAACAAAAGAGAGGGAAAACAAACATACATTCCTCAAGGGGGGAGGGTTAGCATTAGTAGCACAAGTTATATAGACAAGCCAATTATGTTCACTTTTGACATACATCCATATATCCTTGGTATTTGTCATGAAAAACTTAGAACAAAGAATAAAAAGGAAGTGAATAGCTTTAACACCAAAAGGGAATGCACATGAACATAAGTTACTCCACCCACATCCCAAAGGAACTCCGGGATCAAATAGAAGTAGAAAACAAAGGTCTAAGCCAAGAGTAGCCATTCCTTTCACTAGTCTATCAAGCCAAGGGGGTACATATTTGAAATACAACCAATAATCCTTTGTTATGATCATGAAATACTTACTATAAGAATCACAAAGGACATATTAAGAGAGACATCAAGGAAAACAAAAATTCAATCCAAAACACAACCTTCTCCACCCCAATAGTATACCGGGATCAAATGGAAGAAATAGACAAGAATCTAAGTCGAGGTTAGCTATTCCTCTTACTAGAGAATCAAACCCACAATCACCCAAGGCATTTCTCACAACTTTGACATACATATGGTCACCATGAACAAGACTAATTTCATGACTTTCATCACTCAAGTTCAAATTACCATACTTATTATCTAGATCAACATTACAAGCACTAACATCTACTTGAGAGATTTCAAGCATATCATTCACATGTTCAAGTAGTGAGTTATTCTTAGGAGCACATTAATTATTATACACAACAAGAGAACTACCAAGAAAAGAAACATGTACTTCTACACTATGTAAACCCGAATTCACATCACCTTGGCTACTAATAGCCACATCACAATATTTTAAACTTAAGGGAGTGTAGAGCGTATCAATTTCATCTTGATTTTTACTAGGGAAACCCACTTGTTTTTCACAATAGCCAACTAGTGTGTGAATACTCTTTTCACTTGGTAATGGAAACTTATTCAGGTTATAAGTGCTAGCACTAGATGGACATAAATCATTCTTATAAAAAGAATCAATTTTGTCATCTAAAGGATCAACTAGTGCTTGCGTACTCATAACAAGAGCTTGGTCCCTATGAAGCCTAATAATAGCAATAGCATAAAAAAGGAAGATTCATACTCTCCTACACTAAGAAATTCCGAAACTACTCCACCTTGGCCACTATTAGCTACATCACCATAATTCATGTTTCTAGGAGTGTAGAGAATAGCTTTGTTACCTTGTAGATCATGGGAAGTGTGTTTTACCTCTTGTTTATCATTATGGCAGCCTTCATGCTCCTCATTACAAGGGAATAGTTCAAGTTTTCCCTTTGGACTCACTTCTTCATCTCTTGTCCCAAAATGGGGACTTTCGGCCAAGGGCTTTAAGGAAACTTCCTTGGGCTTCTCCTCGGGACTTCTAGAGTCTTGAACCTGCACATGAGCAGAGAAAATACTAGGCAAAATGCTAGTAGTTGGGTTAGTAAGTAATAAGGATTATTTGTGGACAAGATCCACAATCAAGAATTTCTTTCCCTTTCCAACTTTACTACCCATGGTTTCCCTTTCCTTTTCACCCTTTTTAACATCCTCCTTATACCTCACCATTCATTTTCTCTCCATCTTAAGGCTTAGCCTCACTTTCCTTGGGTTCTAACTCTCCCATTTCTCCTACTTGGATGGATTGAGTTTGGTTTAGGGAAGTTTGGAGAGAGGGAACCAAATTTAGTTGATGATGGGTTTGGATTTATTGCATGGGGATTTGTGGAGTGTAGGGTCTTTGGTCAAGTGGATGTGGGACTTGGTGGTTTGAATTTTTTGGAGGTTTTGGTGGACATAGTCTATCAAACCCCGCTTTAATTCTAATCATGTCACCCCTTATTGATCCCATATAACCCTTCATAGCATATATGTTACTCTTCAAGGTATCATTATCATCATCCATTTTTCAGGTTAAGTCCTCAAGCCGAGCCATCAAGGCTCCAATAGAATCATTTCCCAAAGGTTGGGAAGTAGTAACTTTGGATTCCATAGAAAATGTACCTAAAAGAGCAAAATCAAACAGCAAGCAAAATAACCTACAAAATGAGTAAACAAGTTAGTTCAAAGGCCTCACTTCACTCACACTCACACTCAACCTCACCTCACACTTGACCTTACAAGTGTTGGAAAATTGGCAATACTTGGCAAGTTACTTAAGAGGTGAGAAGCTTTGGTCCGGAATTGATCTTTGTTTAAAATGACTAAATAAAGTGATGCACGAACTTGAACCAACAAAATACTACGACTTTAAAATGAGAAAAGCACACAAAAACCGAAGACATAAAATAAATGAACTCTAGACTAATTACCAACATAGTAGGTACTTACTAGATTGTTAATTAGTGATAGAATTAACTTAAAAGAAACTAGAATCAAAAATTAGAAACTAGGAAATCTAATTTTAGAGATGAATTTTGGTTGATCACAAGTGATGATGTGGCACTACGTGGTTGGTTGTCACTTTTAAAATTTTTCAATTTTCCAAAACCTTGTCTCAACCAAACACTACCCTTTGAAAAGGAGAGTTTCGTATTTGAGGGTGTAAGGATGCAATTTAGAGCTCTTTCAAGCCTTCAATTGAAATGGAAAAGAATTGGTCCCCCCTTGTCCTTGCAAGTGTACTTTGTTGTCCCCTTGTACCCTCCTTCTTTTGGAAGAATGGAATATTCTTTGAATGTGCTTTTGGACTAACAATTTTTTCACTCTCTTTCTTCCCTCTTTTGGATCAAACAACACCTTTGAATATTCTTCTTCACTAAGATATAAAGACCATGGATGAACAAGATGAATATTCAAGTGTTGACCAAGTTAGACCAATAAGCAAATGAACTCCAAATTTGATTTGTTTTGTAGATCTAGGTTCCTTTGGCCAAAAAAAAACTCAACCCACTAAAAATCAGCCACAAAATTCGTTCAAATATCAAGGTCAATTTTGAATCTTAGCTCAAAAGCTTCAAAAACACCATAGCCATGGTGGATCTTAGCTCAAACTCAACCAAACTTCACTTTAAAAGTAGATCTAGACACTTTTAGTGTTAGAGAACAAGAGTATAACACTAGAAACTATAAAAACAAGATAAAAATTAGTAGATTTAACTTCTAAATTCGGATCTACAACAAACACACAAGACAACACTTTTTTTTTGTATTTTCGGATTTTTGACTATTTTTGGTTGAGATTTTCTTAATAAGAACACTAAAACCAAGATTTAGAGATGTTGGAACAACCCTAAACAAGGATTTGATACCAAATGATAGCCTATAGAAAGGCTAAATACGAAATGGACACTTAAACGGCAAAAATCAGCAAGCACACAAAGAGAAAACAATACACTAGAAAGGGGATGAAGAAGAAGATTGCATAAAAAGTAAAGATAGGTAGAAAGACCCTTACTTCTCTCAAATTAATAGCACAAGAAGGTTTCTCAAACCTTCAAACACATCTCACCAATAGAAGCTCAAACCTTTCTCTTAGGTGGGCCAAAGGACTTACACTTCCTCAATCACACCTTTCTTCCCAAATAACCCAATACAAGTGAAAACCAATTCAAATGCATTCAAGGTTTAAATTTTAGTTTTCCTCTCTTAAGGAGAAGGAGAAGACTACAATATAACACTAAGATTACAATCTAAAAAGTCACTCAATTCATTATCTCAAAAACTAAGGAAAATAAGAGATAAGGTGTCTATTTATACTATAACAAATAATGATAAAAATACCCTTAATGAAGGGTGCTCCTTTAGGGTGTAAAAAGAAGTCATTAAAAGACAAGAATGCCCTTAATGAACCCCCAAATAGAGGCGGATTTGGAGTGTATTTCAAACCTCCTCTTCAAACTTTAGCATATACTCTTCAATAGGTGAACTCATGATACAATCCCAAGCTTTCAACTTCATAAACATTGCTTAAAGTCTATGTAACTCTTTGGCTTGACTCCTTGTGAAAGGTCTTCTGCTCTTGGTGCTTCTCATGCTTGTATCACCAACCTCTAAACACATACCATAAGTTGGATGAATTCTGAACATATAACAAGACAACATACTTGTAGATATACTGACTTTAGGATTGGTCTATTTCTTAAACCAACCTAACCAAGTCAATCGATCTAATAACCAACCAAACCAAAACAATAACCCAATATGTTTATATATATAAATATATATTCCAAAATAAAATAGAACAATCATAAATCAAAGAAAGTCATGTGGTATTAGCCCCAATACCAATACCAATGTCAAGGATGACACCACTACCGATACTTCCCATACCAACCCATAGTAGTCCCATAAAATGTCTAATCAAAAGTAAAATAGTATCTGGTTGGGACATGCCCCCGGACATAGCCAAAACCATAGTCTATAAAATGACCAAAGTATGTACGGATATCCATGACATGAAATAGAACCTTTCAAAATATTAAAACTCACCACTTGAATCCAACATAAGCTGATGTCAAATTAGATAACTGAGCAGGAGTAATAGAATGATCGATTCCTGCATCTTATGGGAATACAACGCCTGAAGAAGGGTTAGCTGGTGAATGCTAATATTCACGTAGGATATGGTTAAAATAATGCCGACCTTTAAAACTAAGTAAGCAACCATATGCATACACAACCATACATATATATATATCCGCTCCAAGACAGAAAACAAGATTTAGCATACCTTTAAAATAATTAACCTGGGTATGTGTAGCTTAACCATCCTAGAACCACCCATGGGTTATATGGGTCCAATGTTACCCCCTGAAGCTGCGCGAGCTAGAGGTACCATAGGAGTAGGGGATTCTCGCGTACCCTTCGCTCTCCGTGATACATATATACAAGTGTAACTTAGGGGATTCCCGTGTACCCCATAAGTATTATATATGTGGTCGCCATGACAAATCCTCATGTCGGCAAATATGAGTTATACTGTTCATCCATTGGACTCACACATTCATGGTTATCTATCACACCCCACTATTATTACCCAATTCAAATATTAGCACACAACCAACCACCAATTTTATTTATTATTAACCAAGGCTATAAGTAGTGGTATTGTCATACCGACCATAGATTGCAAGCAATGTCCTTAGACATCCTTTTTAAAAAAGAGATTCTCATGTACCCATAGATTGCATTATTGAGTTGCTTGGGGGATTTCCATGTACCCCACAAGACGATCATTATTAAGTTTGTGGGGGATTCCCATGTACCCTCCAAGATGATCATTATTACGTTTGCTTGGGGGATTCCTATGTGCCCCATAAGTGTATTCAATTAATCCATAACCATGACCATTAATACCTTACCATTTAACTATTAAATACAATCCAAACCAGTTAGGGTTCCATTACCACTTTATACCATGCAAAGTTTCAATAAAAGTTTAACAATATAGTAAAAACATTCTCATAGGCATTTTATCAAACATGTTGAGGGAAAATAGTTTTCAGCACCAACACCAAGTACCAATTAACCATTCTCATGCAAATAGTTTTCAAAACCAACACCAACACCAAGGGTTTACATGCATAAATAATGCTAACTGACTGACTGATATGAACGTAAGAGTACAAACATACATACATAGTAACTGAGATCATGAGTACGTAATAGCTAAATCTATACGCTAATGCATGGCTAAAAAAATATAGTCCTGATGGCATGAGGGACTATATATGACAGTCCTGAATCTGATGGAACTGTCTGAGTTTCGTACTATAACTGAGATTTGACTGTATCTAATAGTCTTGGTATATGGATATCTGAAGAACTGTCTAAGGTTTTTTACTGGGACTGAGTCTGAAATTGTGGGAGGTAGTTGCTTAACCGACATGCCCCATGTATGCTAAAGTAGCTGAACTGAGGCCCAATCGCTGCCCTGATTGGAAGGTTGTCAATATCGTACCACGGGTAAAGACATGTTGTGAGTGATCCTCAAATCTGGCAGTGTCCTTAAGAGAACGGTGGATGTCTTCCCCATCAACCCTCAAGCTAGCAGTGTTGATGTCTCAACCTATGCTGGCTACATAGTTCTAGAATGCAAGGATTGCTTCTAAGAATCACACCTTCATCTGAAGAAGGTGAGTTCCCATCCTTGGGTTCGCTCGGTGCTAACTCCTACTCCCATATGAAGAGATTGAACATGACTTAACTGACTATACATAAACTGGGTTTACTAAATTTTCATTGACTGATGGAATAACACTGATAACTGACTGAGATCATGAGGTTTCTGAGGTTTCCTGAGTCACATGACTGACCGAATTCTATGGAACGTGGCTTGATTGAAGATATCATAAGAACATAACAAGGCTCTAGGCACACAACTATAGTTTCAGGTACGAATACCCTCAGGACTCGATAGAAGGAAACTGACACACATGACATGACTTGATCATAAGATTTGAGTCCATAATTTATAATATCATAAGTAAGGGATAGTGTACTTCATGAATCTATTCAGCATCTTAAACATGGTAGGGAAAGTATGGATACATTTCATGTATAGGTTCTATAATTCTATTATCACACATGTTTCACACCATAATAATAACAACACATAATAGCATGGAATTCATATTGAGTGTATAGTTAATATGGACTTGCCATTTAGGTATAATAAAATCATGTAAATATGGACTTCTAGCATCCTAGGCATTATAACAAACACCTTGCATGTACACCTTGGGCATAGGTTTTCTCAACAAATGTTAATCATCTTGAACCACCCAATTTCATGGGTTTTAACCACAAACATGCATACTTCATGGAAATCATCTTAAAATAATATTCTGATGTTTAAGCAATGGTCATTGACATGAGCAACATCACATAGCAACAAAGAAATCAAGGTTTCTCATTTAAAATCATGGTTTTTGAACTCTATGAACGAAAGGGGTCCATAGATGAACACTACGCATACCTGACTCAAGGTTCTTGATGTTTTTGAACTTGAAGGATTTGAAATCCTTTGATTCTTGAAGAATATTGAGTCTTGGTCTTGAAGATTTAATTTAGGGAGAAACCCTAGTTGTTTGTAGTGAAAGAATAATGAAAAGTGGCTGAAATCGGGTGTAATTGGGTTTCTATAGACGAGTGGTAAGTTACCAAAATACCCCTGTTCAAATGACATGGAAATAAACTGAACGTGGCATGTGACGGTCGGTCAGACTCTTGGTGGACCATCATTTAGCCCGTCAGACGTGGACCAGAAATGGGCTTCACTAGATAAGGGTTGACAGTATGAGTGACGATTCGTCAAATATCTGGTTGTCCGTCAACTCGTCTGTCACACCTTATCCAGAATATGGCTCAATTGGTATGGCTTTGACGGTCCAAGTGGTGGTCCATCACTAAGTTGACGGTCCGTCAACTTGGCCGTCAGGCCTTAACTAGAATGGGGCCCTTATACCTTGGAAGTGGCGGTCCAAGTGGTAGTCCGTCACTATTTTGATGGTCCGCTAACTAGGCCGTCGCACCTGGGCGATTCTGACAGTTCCGTGTAAAACATCCATAACTCTTTCGTCTGATGTCGGATTTGGACAAAATTGGTATCGTTGGAAAGCCAACTCAATTTCCCACTTAATAAATAGTGAAAATCTCAAAATTACTACATGTACAAAAATAGATTTGCATTTCAAAGTAAGTCCTAGCATTCTTAAGATGATTTCTAGCTAGGAAAACGCACGGGTATTACAATATATCCCCCTTGAGAACATTCATCCTCGAATGAAAATGACTGGGAGGGGAAACAATGATATAAACATGAATAGCTGGAACATGATCTCACGACTGACAAACTATACATAGCATACTGATCATGCATATCTGATGCATGGATAACTGATACATGAATACGTAACTGAGCAATCTGATCAACTGAGTTTCTCAAGGTGAGAATATATAGCTGATGCATGATTAAATACTGTACCGACATATGAACGCATGTCTGAGTATGCAATGGAAATAGATACCAAGTTTATATTGAATGCTGAATGTGAAAATGAATAAGCTTAAGAAGGACTGTTACCTTGAGCTTGATTCGAATTGGCAGAGAAAAGGTGAGGGTATTTGGTACGCATATCTACTTCTGTTTCCCAAGTAACTTCTTCATGAGACTAATGTTTCCAAAGAACTATGACTAGAGGGACTTCTTTGTTCCTTAATCGATGAGTCTGATAGTCTAAGATTTCAATTGGAATCTCTTTATAAGAGAGGTTGTTCTGAATGTCAATGCTCTGAATAGGGACGACAACTATTGGGTCACCTATGCACTTTTTGAGCAAAGAGACATGGAATACTAGATGGAATGAGGCTAGATCTGAAGGAATTCAAGCTCATAAGCTACCTTGCCGAAACGACTGAGAATTCTGAAGGGACCGACATAGCGAGGACTGAGTTTCCCTTTCTTGTCGAACCTCTTCACTCCCTTCATGGGAGAGATATTAAGATAGACATAATCGTTGACCTTGAACTTGAGATCTTTTCTACAAACATCTGTATAAGACTTCTATTGGCTCTGAGCAGCCCGAAGTCTCTCCCTGATCAACTGAATTTTCTCTAAGGCATCGAAGAAAATCCCTTGAAAAAATATCTGTAATAGCCAACCAAACCCAATAAACTCCTGATATCTGATGGAGAAACAGCGCGAGGCCAATTCCTTACTACTTTGATTTTCTGAGGATCTACTCTAATGCCATCACCGGAGAAAATATGACCAAGGAATTCTACTGATCTTAGCCAAAATTCACACTTGCTGAACTTGGCGAATAGCTGATGATCTTTGAGAGTTTGAAGAACGATTCTGAGATGGTCTGAATGATCACGCTCTGTGCGAGAGTTGACCAGAATATCATCTATGAAGACTATGACGAACATGTCCAAGTACTACTTGGACACCCAGTTCATCAAGTCCATGAAAGCTGCAGGTGCATTGGTATGACCAAAGGACATGACTAGAAATTCGAAGTAACCATACCGAGTATGGAAATTTGTCTCTGGAATGTCACATTCTCTAACTCTGAGCTGATGATAGCCTGATCTGAGGTCTATCTTGGAGAATTAACTAGTGCCCTAAATTTGGTTGAACAGATCATCTATTCTGGGAAGTGGATACCTGTTCTTGATCGTAACTTTGTTGAGCTGACGGTAATCGATACACATTCTAACAGAACCATCTTTTTTGCACACGAATAAGACTGGTGCACCCAATGGGGATACACTTGGCCTGATGAATCCCTTATCCAAGAGATCCTTCAACTGATCTTTTAGTTCCTTAAGCTCTGCTGGTGCCATTCTGTATGGCGGAATAGAGATAGACTGAGTATCTGGGAAAAGGTCTATGCCAAAATCTATTTCTCTTTCGGGAGGAATTCCTGGAAGATCTTTGGGAAAGATATTAGAATATTTATTAACCACTGGGACTGATTTAAGACTAGGAGATTTAGAGCTGGAATCCTTAATATGCACGAGATGATAAACACATCCCTTAGATATCATTCTCCTTTCACGAAGGTAGGAAATAAGTTGACCCCTGAAAGATAAAGTACTACCCTGCCACTCTAAGACAGGTTCATTCAAAAATTGGAACTGAACTATTCTGTTTCTACAGTCGACTGTGGCATAGCAGGAATAAAGCCAATCCATGATGAGAATGATATTAAAATCAGTTGTCTCTAATTCAACTAAGTCTGCTGAGGTGACTTTATGAAATATCATAACCGGGTAGTTCCTGTATACCTGCGGGGCTATGATGGTTTTACCCACTGGGGTAGAGACTGAAAAAGGCTCTGCTAAAATTTTGAGACTAATTCTGAAATCTCCTGCTATAAAGGGAGTAATAAAAGATAAGGATGCACCTAGATCTAGCAAAGCATAAACATGAACATGGAAAATATGTAACGTGCCAGTAGCGATATTAGAAGAATTTTCCTGATCCTGTCGGGTCTGAAGAGCATATAGTCTGTTTGGGCGTTGCCCACTATTAGCACTACAAGTGGCACCCTACTGATTCGGGTGACCAGACTGAGCTAGGGAATGGAGATGTTTCTGCTGACCTGACTGAGGACAATCCTTGATCCTGTGTCCTGGCTTGCCACATCCGAAACAAATATCACTATCAACTTTGAAAATACCCTTGTGGTTCTTACCACAAGTCTAACATAGGGGATTAATTCGGGCTCTGCTAACACTGCCCTGAGACTTAGAGCCTGGGGCTCTATCTTGGTTACCCTCTCTGAACTTAGGAATTAATGCACTGGCTATAGAATGAGCTGGAGCTGATGACTTGGGATGAAACTGTGAATGGTTTTCTCCCTCAGATTTGGGTGGAGCAAAACTGAAACTGCCTGATCTTGCTCTCTTATTTTGCCTCTCTCTAGTCTTAACCTTCTGCTCCTCTATCTACTGAGCGTGGGTCATGAGTCGGGCTAAGGTTATATCACTGTTCAACATCGTAGACCTGCACTCATTTACCACACTGTCGTTCACCCCTGACAGAAACTTGCTCATCTTAGCCCTATTGTCTGCAACCACTTATGAGGCATATTTGGCTAGCTGAGTAAATCTGAGAGAATACTCCCTAACCGTCATGTTTCCCTACCTGAGGTTGATGAATTCAAGAACTTTGGCTTCCGTCAGCTCTTGGGGAAAAATTTTGTCTAAGAAAGCTATGACAAATTCCTCCCACTCAATAGGACCTGCACCATCTACCCTTTCGAATTTCCACTGTTTGTACCAAGTGTGAGCCATATCTTGTAACTGATATGCAGCTAACTCAGCACTCTGAACAGAAGTAACAACCATGATATCAATGACCTTCTGGACTTGGTCAATGAACTCCTGAGGGTTTTTATCAGACTTAGACCTGAAGAAAGATGGAAGGTTCATCCAGGTGAAGTCCCAACTACTAGCTTCTATGGAATTTGCCACTAGATTGGCCGGAATAGATGGTGGCCATTCATTGTTGGCAACCACAGACTGAGTAAGTGTGGTAAATGTAGACCTAAACTCTGCATGGGAAATATGTTCGCCCAAAGGATGTTCGGGCTGAGGAGCTGGCTGGTTTCTTCTTTTTGGAGGCATATTTTGAAATAAGAGAAGGATGGATTAGACTGAGAGTGTAACTTGAGATTATTCTCACTAGCACGACATGAGTACTGAAGGAAGGGAAACTATTCCTAAAATATCTTATAGCCACCTACACATAAATGTGGCGTGCAACACAGCTATGTACAAGACTCTACTAGATGCGGCTTTCAGACTTCCTAGGACTCTATTAAACCTTAGGCTCTGATACCAAGTTTGTAACGGCCCAATTTTCTATACCAAAATGCTACACGATGCTTATGACCCCGAAGGACCACAAGCTAACCCATGACTAATATCTGTACTTGTACACTGCATAATATATTTGTAAAATGCAGAAAACATGAACAATAGGCCATAAAGTTCAACTAAATAAAGAAACTATCAAAATATGACATCCATGTGGGTAGTAAATACCTAAAACAACCGAATCTAAAAACCTCTAAGTACTGTCTGGATAAGGAGTTGAAGGAACATGTCTCTAACTAACTCCGTAAACTGAAAACTAACTGAATTAATAAATGAATAAATCAATTAATATCATCCTTGAATGAAGAGGACCCACTGTAACTCTGTGTGTTGAATGCGACTGCTACTGCTGGTCTGGAACTCGTGTCTCTGAACCTATGGTGTAACATAAAAAGAAAGCACCATAGCGCAAATACATCAGTACAACTGGAGTACTAAGTATACGAGTGAGGTAGGCTAATGCAAAGGGTTTACATGCATGAATAATGCTAACCGACTGACTGATATGAATGTAAGAGTGCAAACATACAAACATAGTAACTGAGATCGTGAGTATGTGATAGGTAAATCAGTATGATAATACATGGCTAAAAAATATAGTTCTGATAGCATGAGGGTCTGTATCTGACAGTCCTGAACCTGATGGAACTGTCTGAGTTCCATACTGTAACTGAGATTTGACTGTATCTAACAGTCCTAGTATACGGATATCTGAAGAACTATCTGAGTTCTTTTACTGAGACTGAGTCTAAAACTATGGGAGGTAGTTGTTTAACCGACATGCCCCATGTATGCTAAAGTAGCTAAACTAGGGCCCAATCATTGCTCTGATTAGAAGGGTGTCAATACCGTGCCACGGGTAAAGATATGCTGTGAGTGACCCTCAAATTTGGTAGTGTCCCCAAAAGAGAACGGCGGATGTCCACCCCATCAAACCTTAATCTGGCAGTATTGATGTCTCAACCTATGCTGGCTACATAGTTTTGGAATGCAAAGATTGCTTTTAAGAATCATACCTTCATCTGAAGCAGGTGAGTTCCCATCCTTGGGTTCGCTCGGTGCTAACTCCTACTCCCATCTGAAGAGACTTAACATGACTTAATTGACTATACATGAACTAGGTTTACTAAATTTCCATTGACTGACGGAATAATACTGATAACTGACTGAGATCATGAGGTTTCTAAGGTTTCCTGAGTCACATGACTGACCGAATTCTATGGAACATGGGTTGACTGAAGATATCATAAGAACATAACAAGGCTCTAGGCACACAGCTATAGTTTCAGGTACGAACACCCACAGGACTCGATAAAAGGAAACTGACACACATGACATGACTTGATCACAAGATTTGAGTCCATAATTCATAATATCATAAGTAAGGGATAGTGTACTTCATGAATCTATTCAACATCTCAAACATGGTAGGGAAAACATGGATACATTTCATGTACATGTTCTATAATTCTATTATCACACATGCTCCACAACACAACAATAACAATACATAAATAACATGCAATTCATATTGAGTGTATAGCTAATATGGACTTGTCATTTAGGTATCATAAAATCATGTAATTATCGACTTCTAGCATCCTAGGCATTATAACAAACACCTTGCATGCACACCTTGGGCATAGGTTTTCTCAACAAATGTTAATCATCTTGAACCACCCAATTTCATGGGTTTTAACCACAAACATGCATACTTCATGGAAGTCATCTTAAAATAATATTCTGATGTTTAAAAAATGGGCATTGACATGAGAAACATCACATAGCAATAAAGAAATCAAGGTTTCTCATTTAAAATCATGGTTCTTGAACTCTATGAACGAAAGGGGTCCATAGATAAACACTACACATATCTGACTCAAGGTTCTTGATGTTTTTGAACTGGAAGGATTTTAAATCCTTTGATTCTTGAAGAAGATTGAGTCTTGGTCTTGAAGATTTAATTTAGGGAGAAACCCTAGTTGTTTTTAGTGAAAAAATGATGAAAAGTGGCTGAAATCGGGTGTAATTGGGTTTATATTAATGAGTGGTAAGTTACCAAAATACCCTTGTTAAAACGACCTAGAAATAAACTGAACGTGGCGTGTGACGGTCCGGCTAATGGTCCGTCAGACTCTTGGTGGACCGTCATTTAGCCCGTTAGACGTGGACCAGAAATGGGCTTCACTAGAGAAGGGTTAATGGTATGAGTGATGGTCCGTCAAATATCTGGTGGTCCGTTAACTCGTCTGTCATACCTTATCCAGAATGTGGCTCAATTGTCATGGCTTTGACGGTCCAAGTGGTGGTCCGTCACTAAGTTGATGGTCTGTCAACTTGGCCATCAGGACTTAACAGAATGGGGCCCTTCTACCTTGTAAGTGATGGTCTAAGTAGTGGTCCATCACTATTTTGACGGTCCGCAAACTGGGCCGTCACACCTGGGCAATTCTGAAGGTTCCGAGTAAAACGTCCACAACTCCTTTGTCTGATGTCAGATTTGGATGAAATTGGTATCGTTGGAAAGCCAACTCAATTTTCCACATAATAGAGAGTGAAAATCTAAAAAATACTGCATGTAAAAAAATGTATTTTCATTTCAAAGTAATTCCTAGTATTTTTGAGATGATTTCTAGCTAGGAAAAGGCACGGGTTTTATAGGAGCCATCCTTCTTATGCACGAATAACACTGGTGCACCCCATGGGGATATACTAGGACCGATGAAACCCTTATCCAATAGATACTTGAGTTTCTCCTCATGTTCCCTAAACTCAGTTGAAGACAATCCATAAGGAGGAATAGATATTGGACAAGTGTCCGGATCCAAATCTATCCTAAATTCAATCTCCCTATTTGGAGGAACCTTATTTTCTCCCGACACAACCTTACTAACCAAACAATCTCTAAGCATATGGCCTGGTTGATTTGAAGCACCTATCCCTTCCCTCATCACAAAATCCCTGATGAATTGACCATAGAACATACAAGGAGGAAATGATTAAGATAACTAGACCCCACTAGCCTGAGATTTAGCACCCCATTCCTTAAAGTTATCACTACCCTACTGACACCTATCACCTAACTACTTTGAATAATGAGAACTAGGTATGGAGAAAGAACTAGAGCTCCCGCGCTTCTTCTTTGGCCACTTACTAACATCTCGACCACTTTGCTATTGACCACTACCTTGGTCAGCCTCAATTCCAATTCCAATACTAAGGCTGACACCAATACTGACAACCATAGTAGTTCCACAAATCCTCTAACCGAAAGCAAAATAATATTTAGTTGGAACATTCCCCCAACCATAGCCTAAACCAATGTTTATGAAATAACCAAAGTATGTAAAATCATCCATGATATGAAATGGAGCCTTTCAGAATATGGAAGCTCACCACTTCAATCCAATTGAGCTAATCCGAAATTCGATCACTAGGAAGGAGGAGTAGAATGACCGATTCCTGCATCATGTGGGGATACAGTCTCCCAAAGATGGGTTAGCGACTGAATGCTAGCAAGTACTCAGGATAAGGAAAAAATAATACCAACCTTTAAAATAGAGTAAACCAACCATATACATTCACAACCATCATATATGTATATGTATATATATACATATATATATATATATACATATATATATATATAACCATGATGGGAAAGGGAATCAGGTTTAGCATGCCATTAAAACCATTAACCTCAGTATGTGTAGCTTAACTATTCTAGAACCACCCACGGGCTATATGGGTCTAGTGTAATTCCCTAAACAGGCCCTAATACATATAGTCGAATGAACCAGAGATACCATAGGAGTAAGGGATTCTCCAATACCCTTCTCTCTTCATGATACATATATATAAGTGTACTTAGGAGATTACTGTGTACCCCATAAGTATCATATATGGTCGTCATGACCAACCCTCATGTCAGCAAATATGAGTTTGCAGTGTTTGTTCATTGGACTCATACCTTCACGGTTAGCTATCACACCCCACCATTATTACCCTATTAAAACCATTACCACACAACCAAACCATTATTCCATTTAATACTAACAAAGGCTATAAGTAGTGGTATCATCATACCAACTATAGCTTGCAAGCAATGTCCTTAGCCATTCTTTTTAAGATGAGGGATTCCCATTTACCCATAGATTATATTATCAAGTTGACTTGGGGGAATCCCATGTACCCTACAAGTGATACTCATTGTGTTTTCTTAGGGGATTCCCTTGTACCCTACAAGACTTTCAATTAGACCAACCATAACCACTAAGGCCTTACCATTTAACTATTCCAAACTATTTAAACCATTTAAGGTTCCATTACTAAGTTATACATACAATAATTTAATGAACGTCTAACAATTTAACCAAAAACATTCCCATAGGCATTTTATCAAACATGTTGGGGGTATAGTATTTCCAAAGACAAAACCAAGTACCAATTAACAATTCCCATGCAACCAAATGTTCAAACCACCATAATAATATGAAAACCATAAGTAAAAGACATGGAAAAATAATAACCAACCATTGTAACCAAAACCCCCAATATATATTTGAAGACTCAAAACCATACAATATTTATGCCATGAAAACAATTCATGAAAATCATACAACAAGTCATTTAGAGGCTTAAGATTGAAATCTCTCCATGAATCTTCGTAACTCAGGCGTGTGACTCTTCCTTCTTTGTTAGTTCATAAAAATCATGTGTTTAAACATTGTTCTTGAATCATAAATGGTGGTTTTGAAGTTCATGGTTGAGGGTTTGAATACATATTATTGAGTATTATTCTCTCATGATTTCACTTCTGTTCATGCATGTTTGTTATGATGGTTTTGCACATGTGGGTTCATAAAAATTGTGGTTTAATAAATGGGTCATGGTTAACCATAACATAATGGTTTTTTACTTGAATAATGGTTTGATAATGGTATACCCTCAACTTGTTTGTGAAAATATTTATGAGAAGAATCTTGTTACCTGATAAATTGTGTTTTGAACTAATGCTTGATATAAGAATGTGAATGAAGTATGAATGATTTTGTAAAGGTGTTGATGACTATAGATTGAATTGAAATGTGTTTTGAACTGAGACATTGGCCTAATAATTTCAATTGTTGGTTAGTGGCTTCATGAAGGCCTTGTTGGCTATAAATTAATTTGAATTGTGACCTTAGTGGTTTAAATGGATAAATGGGTTCGAGTCCCTAAATATTGAATTAAATTGATTTCTTTAAATAGAAAATTGGTTTGAGTCCCAATGTGAATGATAATGGTTATGGCATGTTGTACACTAGCAAGTGGGGTTGGTATGACAATACCAACAAGATGCATTTGGTAAGTAAGTGGACTAATGGTTATGTGTATGTGTAAAGAATATTTGAAATGGGATTTAAAGTGGGATGTGTAGCGAGGTCTTAAAAGTGAAGTACGAAGGACCAACACTAAAAATTGCCCTAACCGGTGCGGGTGTCTATATGACTGGGAGGTTCAAGTCTCCGAATAGATATATGAATGAGAGGTTCGAGTCCCCCATATTATATACATTGGTGCTTAAGTCACTTTGATTATGATGGGAGGTTTGAGTCCCCTATAAATGCATATATGGATATGGATATTCTCTGGTTTATTCGGTAACATGCACTGGGGCCCTTACAGCTAGAGGAAAGCTAGGCCCATATAGCTTGTGGGTGCCTTGTTATATGACAGTTATGCTACATAGCCCAAGTTAATATTTTCAAAGTTCATGCTAAGCCTTGGTCCCTATTCCTACTTGATATATATATATATGTATGTATACATGTTATTGCATAGGATAATTTGACTTGGTTTTATTGATGATGTTATTTTATTCCCCTATCCCTGAGTTACATGCTAGCGCTCCAATCGCTAACCATATCCAGATGCTATATCTCCACACGATATAGGGACCAAAGCTTCTCCTTCTTCTTTTTTTACATAGTGACTAGGTGTTCGAGTGGTTCGTGAGTTGACATTGAAGTGGTGAGCTTCCATAGTTTGGAAGGCATTCATTTTATGATTTTTTTTCTTATGCCATAGAATTTGTTAGACTTGGATTTTGGCTATTATCGGGGGCATGTCCTGATATTTTATTGACTTTGGATTATAAAGGCTTTGTGGATTACTGTGGACTTGGGTTTGTTGGTTTAGTATGTTGTGGTGATGAATGATTTAGACATTTCATGAGCTATTGTTAGTCACATTTTGCATATCTTGTTATATGTTTAAGATTCATCCAATTCTTGTGGTTGATATGTTGGTTAGGTTATGTGAAGGGGGCGATGTTCGATCCACGTGGGGCTTGAGATACTCATCACGGTCAGGACATGATTTGGGTCATGACAAGAACCATTTTTTTTCATCAAGAAAAAGATTGGAGTACCCCAAGGTGACACACTCAGCCTAATAAAATCCTTACCCAAAATATCCTAAAGTTGAGAATTCAGCTCCTAAAGCTCGGCAGGAGCCATACGATAAGGTGCCATGGAAATAAGTCTGTGCCCAACTTAAGATCAATAATAAACTCAATACTATGCTCAAAAAACTCACGGACTATAGGAACGGAGTCATTCGAGGGAGTCTCCACACTAAAATCATAAATATAAGTGAGAGAAAACTCATAACCCCTCAATATAAGAATCCTAGCCCAAACATAAGAATTAATCCTCATCAACTTATGGCCAATAGATCCCTTCCACACCACCAGGGGTATTCCAAGCATGACTAAGGTAATGGTTATGAAAAAAATAATCCAAGGCTACATAATATGGGGATAACCAGTCCATACCTAGAATTAAATCAAAATCCACCATATCTAATACAATAAGATAAACCTAAGTATCAAACTCTCAAATAGTCACAACACATAATTTGTAAATCTGATCCACTACTAAAGAATCACCGATGAGAGTAGATACACATAATGGCACAAATAAAGAATCCCAAGATAACTCTAATTGTGGTCCATAATAAGTAGATACATAAGAATAAGTGGATCATGAATCAAACAAAGAAAAAGCTGATTGATGGCACACTGCGATAGTACCTATAATAATAACATAAGAAGACTCTGCATATCGTCTACTAAGTATGGCATATAAATAATGACCTCACCTGCCACCTGGCTGAGCGCCTGATTGATCTCTCGTCCTATCTTTTTGAAGACCACCATAAGCACCCTATGGACTACCCCAATGACCCTGTATACCAACTTTAGCTAGGGTGGTACTACCTTAATCATTGTAACATTTTGAGCTACAAGAATATAATGCCCCGAATCTGGTACCTGGGATGCTACACGGTGCTCATGACCCCGAAGGACCACAAGCTAACCTATGACTGATATTTGTACCTATATACTGCATAATATACTGTATAAATATGGAAACATAAACTGAAAGGCCATAAGGTTCAAAACTATAACATAACTAATAAATCATAACATATGGGTGGGGTATAAATATCCAAAACAAAACTGTCTAACATGATAGTCTGCAAAGCCTCTAACTGACTGAACTGTCTGAATAAGGAGTTTATGGGACATATCCCCAACTAAATCCACTAATAAATAAATAAATGAGATAATAAAGAGATGGTCATTTCCTCGAAGGATGAGGACTCACTGCTATGCTGACTGCTGAGACTGGAATACTATTGATGCTCTGGAGCTCGTGTCTCAGAACCTATGGTATAAGACACCATAGCGTAAATGCATTAGTACTTTTAATGTACTGGTATGCATGTGAGGTAGGTTGAATGCATGGGGTTCATATGAATGAACAATACTGGCTAACTGACTAATATAAACGTGAGAATACATGCATGAATATGTAGTAACTAGAAATAAGATCATGATAACATGAATTTACTAATAACTAACGTGACTAATAACAAAATTCTGATGACTGGTATAACTGATGACATGAGAAACTGTGTCTGACAGTCCTGAAGCTGATGGAACTAGCTAAGTTCCATACTATTCTGAGATGATTGTATTTAACAGTCCTGAATTTTGTAGAACTATCTGAGTTCTATTACTGAGACTAAATAACTGTATTCGATAATCCTAATTCTATAACTGAAACTGTGGGAAGTAGTTATCTAACCAATATTCCCCTAATATACCATATGGATTTCTAATCTGTAACCCCAATTGGAAGGGTGTCAATGCCGCACCACTGGTAAGGAAAATTTATGAGTAACCCTCATAGAATAGGTAACTCTAGTGATAATAATGGAAACCCTTAAATAACAGGTTAAGCCACCTCATCTACCCTTATATAATAGGCTATGATGTCTCAACCTACGTTGGCTACGTAGTTCAGCATCGCAAGGATTGCTTCTAAGAATCACACCCTCATATAATAGGTGAGTTCCCATCCTTGGGTTCACTCGGTGCTAATTCCTACTCCCATTTGAATAGACACTGAACATGGATTACTGATCTTAACTGGACTGAATTGATTAAGTTCTGTTGACTGACGGAATAGTACTGAGATTATTGAATTACTGAGATTTCCTGAGTCACATGACTGACTGAGTTCTATGGATCATGGCTTGACTGAGGATATCATGAAAATGTGACACTAAATCTAGGCACACAGCTATATTTTTCGAGTACAAGTACCCCTAGGACTCGATGGAAGGAAACTGACAAGGCATGACTTTCTTGAATTCATGACCAACATCAACAATCCATAATACAATAAGTTGGGGATTTCATGAAGTACATGGTTATCATAATATCGTACATGAATGGGAATACATATCAACATACCAATATTTCATCAACTAGTCCCCTAAGTAATGCTTCAAACATTCATAATGCACAACAATATAATAGAATCATTTTGATAATAAAAGTAAAGCATGCATTTATCATTTGGATCACAATTTAGCTATGAGACATAATTTATATCCTTTTAGGCATTTTATCAAACACCTTTGAGGCATAACTTAAGGCATAGGTGAAATCATCAAATTTCACAAATCATAAACCACCAAATTCATGGATTTCAATTTATATGTTAATGTAGTTTTCATAATTTCACATGAAGATCCCAACTTGGGAATCAAACAACAAATATCACATAAACTTGAGAAACCCACAACATAATAACATGATTTATAATTTAAAATAGGGTTTTTGAGCTTTATGGATGAAAAGAATACATAAATCAGCACAACACATATGTCATAATCTTTCAAGAGCTCTACCCTTTCTCTGATAAAGATTGAGATCTTTTTGAGAAAAGACATACTAAAGGCTCTTATGATCTGTGAACATATCTATATGAACACCGTACAAGTAATTCCTCCAAATCTTTAAGGTAAAAGCTACGACTGCTAACTCAAGACCATAAGTAGGATAATTCTTCTTATGGGGTTTAAGCTGACTGGAGGCATAGGATATGACCTTACCATGCTGCATGAGGACACAACCCAAACCTTCTCTGGATGCATAACAATACACTATGAAACCATCTGAACCATCTAGAAGAGCTAAGACTGGAGTTGAGGTGAGTCGAGTCTTCAACTCCTGTAAACTCTTCTCATAAGGATCTGACCACTAAAATTTGACTTTCTTCTAAGTCAATATGGACATGGGAGATGTAATAGAAGAAAATACCTGAACAAACCACCTGTAATAGCCAACCAAACCCCAAAAACTCTTGATTTTTTTATGGAGAGACAGGGTGAGGCCAATTTTTACTACTTTGGTCTTTTGAGGATCTAATCTAATACCATCATCAAAAATGATATGACCAAGGAATTCTATTGTCCTCATCCAAAATTTTCACTTACTGAATTTGGCAAACAAATAATAATTTCTGAGAGTCTAAAGTACAATTCTAAGATGGTCTGGATGATCACGCTCACTACGGGAATAGACCAGAATATCATCTATAAAGACTATGATGAACATGTCCAAGTACTGCTTGAACACATGGTTTATCAAGTCCATGAAAGCTACTGGGGCACTGGTAAGACCAAAGGATATGACTAAGAATTTGAAGTGACCATACAAAGTACGAAAGGCTATCTTCGGGATGTCATATTCTCTGACTCTGAGTTGATGATAGCCTGATCTAAGGTCTATCTTAGAAAAATAGCTGGCACCTTGAAGTTGGTCAAACAAATCATTAATTTTTGGAAGTGGATACTTGTTCTTGACCGTGACTTTATTGAGTTGACGGTAATGAATACACATTTTGAGAAAACTATCTTTCTTTTGCACGAATAAGACTGGTGCACCCCACGAGGACACATTGGGCCTAATGAATCCCTTATCTAAGCGATCTTTTAACTGTTATTTCAATTCTGTGAGTTTTGCAGGTATCATTATATATGGAAGAATAGATATAGGATAAGTATCTGGAAGAAAATCAATGCCGAATTCTATATCCCTTTCGGGAGGAGTCCCTGGATTATCTTGAGAAAGACATCTAAATATTCATTCATGTCTGGGACTAAATCAAGGCAGGGAGTTTCCGAACAAGTATCCTTAAATTGAACAAGATGATAGACATATCCCTTAGATATCATTTTCCATGCTTGAAGGTAGGAAACAAGTTGACTTCTGAAGGTGGATACACTATCATTCCACTCTAGAAAGAGTTCATTTAGAAATTGAAACTGCACTATTCTATTTCTACAGTCAATCATGGCATAGAAGGAATATAGCCAATCCATGCTGAGAATGACATCTAAATAAGTCATCTCTAATTTGACCGAGTCTGCTGAAGTGATTTTCTGAAATATCATAAATAGGCAATTCCTGTATACCCTCCAGGCTAAGATGGTTTTACCCACTGAGGTAGAGACTAAAGAGGGATCTGCTAGAATTTTAGGATTGATTCCAAAATCAACTACTATATAGGGAGTAACAAAATACAAAGAAGCACCTGGATCTAGCAAAGAGTAAACATGCATATGGAAGATCTGCAATATAACAGTAACCATATCAAGAGAAGTTTCCTGATCTTGCCAGGACTAGAGAGTATAGAGTCTATTTAGGCGCTTCCCACTAGTAGCACTAGAGGTGGCACCCTGCTGGTTTGGGTGACTAGACTGAGCTGGGGAACGGTCCTTCTGACCTTGATTATCTGGCTGAGGACAGTCTTTGACTCTGTGGCCTGGTTTGCCATATTCAAAATATATACCACTTTAATCTCTGCAAATACCCTAATGGTGCTTGCCATAAGTCTGGAAACTAGGATAGGTGCGGGCACTGCTAACACTGCCCTGAGACTTATAGCCTGGTGCTCTATCTCTGTTACCATCCCTGAACTAGCAAATGAAGCACTAGCTGAGGAAGGAGCTGGAACTGATGACTTAGGAAAAAACTGAGAGCAGTTTCCTCCTTTTGATATTGGCTGAGTAAAGTTAAAACTGCCTGTCTTTGCTATCTTATTCTACTTCTCCCTCATCTTAATCTTTTGCTCTTCTATCTGTTGAGCATAAGTCATAAGCCTGGATAAAGTCATGTCACTATTCCACATCACAGACTTGCACTCATTGAACATTCTATCATTTACCCTTAAAACAAATTTAACCATCCTGGCATTGTTGTCTACAACCACATACGGAGCATATCTAACTAATTGTGTAAACTTAAGAGAATACTCTTTCACCATCATGTTGCTCTACTTGAGGTTGATGAATTCTAACACCTTTGTTTCTCTGAGCTCTTGGGGAAAGAATCTATCTAGGAATGTGGTGACAAAATTCTCCCACTCAATAAACCCTGCATAATCTGGCCTTTTTGACTCCCACTGCTTGTACCAAGTATGAGCAACATCCTACAACTGATATGCAGCTAGCTCAACACTCTCACTAAAAGTAACACCCATGATGTGAGTAACTTTATGAACCTAATCGATGAGTTCCTGAGGGTCCTCATCTAACTTAGACCCGAGAAAGGATGGAGAATTCATTTGGATAAAGTCCTGAATCCTGGCTGCAGCTGAATTGTCCACTGGGTTGGCTGGAAGGACAGCTGGTCATTTATTCTGAGCAGTAAATGACTGATGTAGCTCTGAACTCTACATATGTATTAAACTAAGAGTTAAATTTGAGCTCATGCTCACTGGCACGACATGAATACTGAAAGAAGGGAAACTATTCCTAAAACATCTCATAGCCTCCTGTACATAAATGTGTCATACAACACACCCATGCAAAAGCCTCTACTAGATGCAGCTTTCAGAATTTCTAGGACTCTATTGAATCTTAGGCTCTGATACTAAGTTTGTAACACCCTAAATCTGGTACCCAGGATGCGACACGATGCTCATGATCCCAAAGGACCACAAGCTAACCCATGACTGATATCTGTACCTGTGTACTGCATGATATATTGTATAAATATGGAAACATGAACTGAAAAGACATAAGGTCCAAAACGGTAACATAACTGATAAATCATAACATATGGGTGGGGTATAAATACCCAAAACAAAACTGTCTAACATGATAGTCTGAATATGATAGTCTGTAAAGCCTCTAACTGATTGAACTGTCTGAATAAGGAGTTAACGGGATATGTCCCCAACTAACTCCACTAACAAATAAATAAATGAGATAATAAAGAGATAGTCATGTCCTTGAAGGATAAGGACTCACTGCTACTCTAACTGCTTAGACTGGAATGCTACTGATGCTTTGGAGCTCATGTCTCAGAACCTATGGTATAAGACACTATGGCACAAATGCGTCAGTACTTTGAATGTACTGATATGCATGTGAGGTAGGCTGAATGCATAGGGTTCATATATATGAACAATACTAGCTAACTGACTAATATAAATGTGAGAATACATGCATGAATATGTAGTAACTAGATCTGAGATTGTGATAACATGAATTTACTGATAACTAATATGACTGATAACTGAATTCTGATGACTGATATAACTGATGACATAAGATACTATGTCTGACAGTCCTAAAGCTGATGGAACTAGCTGAGTTTCATACTATTCTGAGTCAATTATATCTGGCAGTCCTGAATTCTGTAGAACTATCTGAGTTCTATTACTGAGAATGAATGACTGTATCTGACGATCCTGATTCTATAACTAAAATTATGGGAAGTAGTTATCTAACCGATATGCCCCTAATACTCCATTATAGCTGAGTTAGGGTCCAATCAGTAACCCCAATTAGAAGGGTGTCAATACCACGCCACTGGTAAGGACAATCTGTGAGTAACCCTCATATAATAGGTAACTCTAGTGAGAATGGTGGGAACCCTCATATAATAGGTTAATCCACCTTATCTACCCTTAATAACAGGCTATAATGTCTTAACCTACGCAGGCTACATAGTTCTGGAATCCAAGAATTGCTTCTAAGAATCACACCCTTATATAACATGTGAGTTCCTTCCTTGGGTTCACTCGGTGCTAATTCCTACTCCCATTTGAATAAACACTAAACATGGATTACTAAACTAAACTGGACTAAATTGACTGAGTTCCATTGACTAATGGAATAGTACTGAGATTACTGAATTACTGTGATTTCCTGAGTCACATGACTGACTGAGTTCTATGGATTATGGCTTCACTGAGAATATCATAAAAACATGACACTAAGTCTAGGCACACAACTATATTTTTTGGGTACAAGTACCCCCAGGACTCGATGGAGGGAAACTGACAAGGCATGACATTCTTGAATACATGACCAATATCAACAATACATAATACAATAAGTTTGGGATTTTAAGAAGTACATGGTTATCCTAATCTCGTATATGAATGGGAATACATATCAGCATACCAATATTTCATCAACTAGTCCCCTAAGTAATCCTTCAAACATTCATAATTCATAACAATATCATAGAAGTCATTTTGATAATAAAGGTAACACAGGCATTTATCATTTGGATCGCAATTTAGCTATAAGGCATAATTTATACCCTTTTAGGAATTTTATCAAACACCTTTTATGCACAACTTAAGGCATAGGTGAAATCATCAAATTTCACAAATCATAAACCACCAAATTCATGGATTTCAATTTATATGCTAACTTAGTTTTCATAATTTCACATGAAGATCCCAACTTGGGAATCAAACAACAACCATCACATAAACTTGAGCAACCCACAACATAATAACATGATTCTTAATTTAAAATAGGGTTCTTGAGATTTATGTATGAAAGGAATCCATAAATCAACACAACGCATACCTTATCTCTTTGTTTAACGAAGATTGACGGAGAAACTTTCTTGAAATTGACCCCCCAATTGAAACCCTAACTTGTTCTTGAGAGAAAATTGAGAAAAACTAGTATATTTTGGGTGAAAATGGCTAAATAACGTGTTATTGGGTTTAAATAGGAGTGAGAAATTGACCCATTTAACCCTGGATGCATCTTTTTAAAATTGGTGAAAATTTCCCGACCTGGACCCCTGGCGCGATGCGGTGCTATCACACTGTGTCACTGGAATTTGACAACTTGGAAATTGGGGGATGGAGCGATGTGGAGCCATTGTATTTCCACTTTGTTTGCGGTGCACCACTGACTAATATGGTGTTGCTTTACGACGGGAACTTTAAATACTCATAACTTCTTACCAGGTTATCGGATTTAGGCGAATTTTATATCAACAGAAAACTTATTAAATTTCCCACAAACTAAAAGTAAAAATCTTAAAAATTCCTTATGCAATAAACATCATTCAATTTATAAGTTAATACTAGACATTTTTTAGATAAAATTTGTTAGGAAACTTTGGGGTATTACAATATCTCCCCCTTGGGAACATTCGTCCTCGAATAAGACTAACTGAGAGGGGAGAAACGATAAGCCAAAGTACATACTGAATATGAACACTGCTACATGACTATATAACTAACATTCCTAAGATTTATACTGATCATGCATATCTGATGCATGATTTTATGACTGAGCTGATACATGAATGCATGACTGAGAGTACCAATAAGCTGATCACACATATCTGATGCATGAATACATGACAGAACCGATTATATGAATGATATTTCTAATAACTGAGTCTTCTCATAAGGAGAATGCATGTCTGATGCATGAACACATGACTAATCTGATGCATGAACATATAACTGAATATGCAATGGTACTTAGTACCAATTTTAAAAAATGGAATTCTAAACATGAGACTGATGCCAAGTCGTAACTGAAATGTGGACATAAAGACTGAAAAGCTTAAGGAGAACTGTTACCTTGACCCAAATCTAAGTTAGCGAAAAGAGGTGAGGATACTTGGTACACATGTCTATTTCTTCTTCCAAAGTAGCTCCCTCAATGGACTGGTTCCACCAAAGAAGTTTAACCAGAGGGACTTCTTTGTTCCTCAGTCTATGAGTTTTATAATCTAGGCTTTCAACTGAAATCTCTTCATAAGAGAGGCTATTCTAAACATCGATGCTCTGAATAGGGACTATAACTGTTGGGTTACCTATACACTTCTTGAGCAAGGAGACATGGAAGACTCGATGGACTGAGGATAGATCTGAAGGAAACTCTAGCTCATAAGCTACCTTGCCGAAGCGACTTAGAATTTTAAAGGGGATGACATATTAGGGACTGAGCTTTCCCTTCTTACCGAACCTCGTTGCTTCCTTTTAGGAGATATCTTTAGATAGACATAGTCATTAATCTTGAACTCGAGATCCTTTCTATGAACATCTGTATAAGACTTCTGTCGGCTCTGAGCAGCCCGAAGTCTTTCTCTGACCAACTGGACTTTTTCTAAGGCATCAAATACTAAGTCAGGCCCTATAACTGAGGCCTCACTAACTTCGAACCAACCGATTGGAGATCTGCACCTCCTACCATAGAGAGCTTCTAATAGAGCCATCTTAATATTGGAATAATAGCTATTGTTGTATGCAAACTCAATCAAAGGCAAGTGGTCATCCCAACTCCCCTTTAAATCAAGTGCACACGCCCTTAGCATATCTTCTATGGTCTGAATGGTCCTTTTTGCTTGACCATCTGTTTGAGGATGAAAGGTTGTACTAAGATGAAATTGGGTACCAAGAACCTTTTGGAACACTTTCCAGAAATGAGAGGTGAACTAGATACCTCTGTCTGAGACAATTAATAATAGAACACCATGTAATTTGACCAACTCCCTGATATAGAGTTTGGCATAATCCTCGACTGAATAGGAGGTATGGACTAGAAGGAAATGAGATGATTTGGTCATTCTGTCTACAATGATCCAAACTGAATCATGCTGATGATGAGTTTGAGGCAAACTCGTCACATAGTTTATGCTCACTTCTTCCCACTTCTAAGTAGGAATATTGAACTGTTGCATGGACCCACTAGGCTTCTGATACTCTATCTTGACCTACTGATAGGTAGAGAACTTATCCACAAACTCTGCTATATCTCTCTTTATCCTACTCCACCAATAGATTTCCCACAAGTCACGGTATATCTTTGTGGCCCTTGGATGAATAGAGTAGCACGCACCATGCGCTTCTACAAGAATTAGCTACCTTAAGTCATCTATAGCTGGAACATACAGAAGAACCTGACAATGCAGAACATCATCTCCCTTTTGAGAGAAACCTCCACTTTCTGATCCTTAATTGACTCTTTCAACTTGACTAAACTGGGATCTCTATTTTGCTTTTCTTTCACCTCAGAAACTAGAGATGACTCTGAACTAATCTGAACCCATGTATCACCCTCCTCTGTATCGACTAAGTGAATGACTAGTCTGGCAAGATGATGGACTTCCTGAGCTAAATTTTTCTTACTATCCTCAACATGAGCAACACTACCCATAGACAATCTAGTGAGAGCATCGGCCATTACATTGGACTTGCTCGGATGATAAAGAACACGCATGTCGTAATCTTTCAAGAACTCTAACCAACTTTTCTAATGAAGATTAAGATCTTTCTAAAAAAATACATACTGAAGGATCTTATAATCTGTGAACATATCTACATAAACACCGTACAAGTAATGCCTCCAAATCTTTAAGGTAAAAACTACAGCAGCTAACTCATGATCATGAGTAGGATAATTCTTGTTATGGGGTTTAAGCTATCTAGAAGTGTAGGCTATGACCTTACCATGCTGTATGAGGACATAACCTAAACTTACTTTGGATGCATAACAATAAACTACGAAACCATCTGAACAATCTGGAAGAGCTAAGACTGGAGCTGAGGTGAGTCGAGTTCAACTCCTAAAAACTCTTCTCGTATGGATATGACCACTAAAACTTGACTTTCTTTTGAGTCATTCTAGATATGAGGGATGCAATAAAAGAAAATCCCTCAACAAACCATTTGTAATAGCTAGCCAAACTCAAGAAACTCCTGATGTTCGATGGAGAGACAAGGCGAGGCCAATTTTTACTGCTTTTATCTTTTGAGGATCTACTCTAATGCCATCACTGGAAATGATATGACCAAGGAATGCTACTGGCCTTAGCCAAAATTCACACTTACTAAATTTGGTGAACAAATGATGATTTTTGAGAGTCTTAAGTACAGTTCTGAGATGGTCTGCATGATCATGCTCACTGTAAAATAGACCAGAATATCATCTATAAAGACTATGATGAACATGTCCAAGTACTGCTTGAACACATGGTTCATCAAGTCCATGAAAGCTACTGAGGCATTGGTAACACCAAAGGACATGACTAAGAATTTTAAGTGACTATAACAAGTACGCTAAGCTGTCTTTGGGATGTCACATTCTCTGACTCTGAGCTGATGATAGCCTGATCTAAGTTCTATCTTAGAAAAATAGTTGGCACCTTGAAGTTGGTGAAACAAGTCATTGATTCTGTGAAATGGATATTAATTCTTGACTGTGACTTTATTGATTTGACGGTAATCAATGCACATTCTGAGAGAACCATCTTTTTTTTGTATGAATAAGACTGGTTCACCCCACAGGGACACATTGGGCCTGATGAATCCCTTATCTAAGAGATCCTTCAACTGTTCTTTCAATTCTTTGAGTTCTGCAGGTGCCATTATATATGGAGAAATAGATATAGGCTGAGTATCTGGAGACATGTAAGCAAGTTGAGGTGGGTGATTTTTTCATCTCCCAAAAAATGAGACAAAGGAGTATAATGTAGTAGAGGTCAAAGAGGAGTCATTTATTGAGTATTAGGTGATAGAATGAATTCATATATGTGAAATTGTCCATAGAAAAGAGTGGTGTTGCTTGAGGACAAGCAAAGTTTTAAGTTGGGGTTGTTGATGAGTGGTGATTTTACCACTCATTTGCACCAAAAATTTATGCACTGCCATGTTCTGTATTAGAAAATGAGACATCAATATCATTTAAATGCACTAATATCCAGATTTTGTAGGTATCTAGTTGAGAAGGTAAAATGATTTGGATTGAAGCTCAAGAAGGGATCAAATGGAAGAAAATGTAGTACAGCTAGAGACCTGAAGCAGTTTAGCCTCAGTTATCATGACAACGGTCCACAAGCCACAGTCGCGATCAGTCAAGATGGTCAGGATAATATGATCATAGAGCATAATTGAGGTCACGTAGCCATGGTCGTGGTCAAACCTGTGAGATTGTGGTTCAGCGAGAATATGACCTAGGGCAGTTTTATTAAATTGCATAGACGAATTCCAAACCATATATAGGTAAAAACCCTTTCTTCTTTGGATATTGCTTACCTCATAAACATTTTTTAATTCAAAGCAAGAAACCCTAATTGGGCAAATGTGTAACTAAGTGTGGAAGCTTTATTTCTTAGTAATTTTGTGAAGAATGAATGCTTTGGATAATCCTTATGGTATATCTCTCTTTACTTTCTTCATGAGTATCCAAGTAATTTAGTCTTGGGATTATGTTGAACTATAGTATAATTGTGTGTTGATGTTGTTGTGTTTACATGAGTTTTAGTTGTAAAGTATGGATTCCACTATTGTTTGAATTTATGAGTTGGAATTTGTGGGTGAAAACCCCAAATCTCCAAATGGGTTTATGTAACGCCCCGAATATGGTACTCGGAATGCTACATGGTGCTCATGACCACGAAGGACCACAAGCTAACCCATGACTTATATTTGTACCTGTATACTGCATAATATACTGTATAGTATGGAAACATAAACTAAAAGGCCATAAGGTTCAAAACTCTAACATAAGATCTAATAAATCATAGCATATGGATGAGGTATAATATACCCAAAACAACTAAAATAACTAACTAATCATGTAGTCTGAAAAGCCTCTAACTAACTAAACTGTCTTGATAAGGAGTTGATGGTACATGTCCCTAACTAACTCCAACTAATAAATTAATTAATGAGATAATAAAAAAATGATCATATCCTCGAAAGATGAGGACGCACTGCTAACTCTGACTGCTGAGACTGGAATACTACTGATGCTCTGGAGCTCGTGCTTCTGAACCTATGATATAAGACACCATAGCGCAAATACATCAGTACTTTGAATGTACTGGTATGCATGTGAGGTAGGCTGAATGCATGGGGTTCATATACATGAACAATACTGGGCAACTGACTATATGAATGCGAGAATACATGTATGAATACAAAGTAACTATATCTAAGATCGTGATAACATGAATTTACTGATAACTAACATGACTAATGACTGAGTTCTGATAACTGATATAACTGATAACATGAGTGATTGTATCTGACAGTCCTGAATTTGATGGAACTAGCTGAGCTTCGTACTATTCTGAGTTGATTATATCTGACTGTCCTGAACCTGAAGAACTATCTAAGTTATTTTACTGATACTGAAACTGTGGGAATTAGTTATCTAGCCGACATGCCCCAAACTACACATTATAGTTGAATTAGGGTCCAATCTATGCCCTGATTGGAAGGGTGTCAATACTGTGCCACTGGAAAGGACAATTTGTGAGTGACACTCATATAACAGGTAACTCTAGTGAGAATAGTGGAAACCCTCATATGATAGGTTAAGCCACCTTATCTACCCTTATATAGAAGTCTATGATGCCTCAACCTATACTGGCTACATAGTTTTGGAATGCAAGAATTGCTTCTAAGAATCACACCCTCATATAACAAGTGAGTTATCCTTGGGTTCACTCGGTGCTAATTTCTACTCCCATCTGAATAGACACTGAACATGATTAACTGAACTGACTGAACTAAGTTAACAAAGTTCCGTTGACTGAAAGAATATTATTGAGGTCTGATAACTGACTGAGATTTACTGAAGTTACCAAATCTTCCTAAGTCATGAGACTGACTGAATTCTACTAAACATGGCTTAACTGGGAGTATCTTGAGAACATGAGATAGGCTCTGGGCATACAACTAAATTTTTGGGTACAAGTACCCCCAGGACGCGATGGAAAGAAACTGACAAAGCATGACTTTCTTGAATACATGACCAACATCACAATCCCTAATTCATTTATTAAGGCATTTCATCAAATAATTGATATGCATAAACTTGTAATAAATGGGGATTTCATACTATCATACTAGTAGGAAACTTTTTCTTCACATAGGCATTTAATCAAACATATGGTGAGCATGGTATATGTAGACAACATCACACAACAAGTAAACATCATGATTCAACTCTAATTTCACCATTCAAAGGTTTAATCATGCATTCATATGAAATTACACCTATAATAATCAATTCCACTTATGATTTATCACTAAACATGGAATAGAATTCAATTGGTCATTATCAACATGAACAAAACTAACCCAACATAAAATTCATAAAAAAATCCATACACTTGAACTTTGAAAAGAGATTCTTGGGCTTCATGGACGAAAGGAGTCCATGAATGAACACTATGCATACTTGGATGAGTGATTTCTTTAAGATCTGTGGAGGAAAACTTTAATTATTGGCTTGGAATTAAGCACCTAAGGTTTCTTGTTCTTGGGGATTGATCCTTGAGAGAAACCCTATTTTATTGTTGTAGAAGGATAATGAATTTATGAGCTATGGCTGGGTGTAATTAGGGGTTAAATCGGGTGGAAAAAGAACCAAATACCCTTTTAAAAATGGCTTTAAAATAACTGAATGGGATGTGCGATAGCTCGTGTGATGGTCCATCGCTAGCTTGATGGTCTGTCATTTCGACCGTTGTAGGTAGACCAGGATAGGGACTCACTGCCTAAGTAGCGACAGCTTGGGCAATGGTCCATCGCAAGTTCGACTGTTCGTTAACCTATCCAGAAGGTTGCCTCACTGCCTTGGCTGTGATGGTCCGTCACTAAGTCGACGGTCTGTCAACCTGGCCGTCGCACCTGGGCAATTCTAACAGCTTTGAGTAAAACATCCATAACTTTTTACTCCGATACTGGATTTGGATGAAATTATTATTGTTGGAAAGCTAATTCAATTTCACACATGATAAAAAGTGAAAATCTTAAAAATTCTATGTGCACAAAAATGGATTCATATTTCAAAGTAAATTTCTAACATTCTTGAGATGATTTCAAGCTAGGAAAAAGTATGGGGCATTACAATATCTCCCCTTGAGAACATTCATCCTTGAATGAGACTGAAAGAGAGGGGAGAAGATAAAATAAAGTACATACTGAATATAAATAACTGGAACATGACTAACATGACTGATAACTAAACATATCATACTGAACATGCATAACTGATTCATGAATGCATGACTGAGTGTTCTGATGAACTAAGTTTCTCACAATGAGAATGCATGTCGGATACATAATTATATAACTAAACTGATACATGAATACATGACTGAATATGCAATGGTATTTGATACCAAATTTATAATGGGATTCTGAAGATAAAAAGGATACCAATCTTGTAACTAAAATCTGAACAAGAAACAGAAAAGCTTAAGGAGAGTTGTTACCTTGAGCTTGATCTGAGTTGGCCGTAAAGAGGTAAGGATACATGGTATGCATGTCTGCTTCTGTTTCCCAAGTAGCTCCCTCGATGGACTGATTTTGCCAAAGAACTTTAACTAGAGGGACTTCTTTGTTCCTCAATCTACGAGTCTGATATTCTAGGATTTCGACTGGAATCTCTTCATAAGAGAGGTTGTTCTGACTATCTATGCTCTGAATAGGGACTACAACTATTGGATCACCTATGCACTTCTTGAGCAGAGAGACGTGGAAGACTGGATGAACTGAGGCTAGATTTGAAGGCAACTTGAGCTCATAGGCTACCTTGCCAGGACGACTGAGAATTTTGAAGGGACCAACATATCGGGGACTGAGCTTTCCCTTCTTTCCGAATCTCTTCACTCCCTTTATGGGAGAGATCTTTAGATAAACATAGTCACCAATCTCAAACTCAAGAACCTTTCTACGAATATCTGTATAAGACTTCTGTCGGCTCTGAGTAGCTTAGAGTCTTTCTCTGATCAACTAGACTTTCTCTAAGGCATCGAATACCAAGTCAGGTACTATAACCGAGGCCTCACTAACTTTGAACCAACCAACTAGAGATCTGCATCTCCTACTATAGAGATCTTTGAATGGATCCATCTAAATACTGGAATGATAGCTAATGTTGTATGCAAACTAAATCAAAAGCAAGTGATCATCCCAACTACCCTTAAAATTAACTGCACACGCCTTTAGCATATATTTTAGGGTCTGAGTGGTCCTTTCTACTTGACCATCTGTCTGAGGATGAAAAGATGGGGTACCAAGACCCTTTTGGAATTCTTTCTAGAAATGAGAGGTGAACTAAGTATCACTATCTGAAATAATAGATAGCAGAACACCGTGCAATCTGACCAATTCTCTGATGTAGAGTTTGGCGTAATCCTCAGCTGAATAATAGGTGTGGACTGGAAGAAAATAAGCTGATTTGGTCATCTTGTCTACAATAACCCAAACTAAATCATGCTGATGATAGGTAAGAGACAACCCATCATGAAGTTCATGTTCATAACTTCCCACTTCCAACTAGGAAGACTGAACTCCTACATAGACCCACTAGGTTTTTGATGCTCTATCTTAACCTGCTGACATGTAGAGCACTTAGCCATAAACTCTGTAATATCTCTCTTTATCCCACTCCACTAATAGATTTCCTACAAGTTGTGGTGCATCTTTGTGGCCCCTGGATGAATAGAGGAGCGTACACCATGCGCTTCTGCAAGAATTTGTTGCCTTAAGTCATCTACACCTGGAACACAAAGGCAACCCTGATAACGCAGAACACCATTTCCTCCTTGGGAGAAAACCTCTACTTTTGAATCCTTGACTGACTCTTTTAACTTGACTAAACTGAGGTCTTCATCTTTCTTTTCTTTCACCTCAAAAACTAGGGATGATTCTGAACTACTCTGAACCCATATGTCACCCTCTTCTATATCGACTAAGCAAACGCCCAGTCTGGCAAGATGATAGATTTTCTAAGCTAAATTCTTCTTACTGTCCTCAACATGAGCAATACTACCCATAGATAGTTTACTGAGAGCGTCGGCCACAACGTTGGCCTTGCTTGGATGATAAAGGACACTCATTTTATAATATTTTAAGAGATCTAAACATTTTCTCTAATGAAGATTTAGATATTTTTGAGAAAATACATACGGAAGGCTCATATGATCTATGAACACCTCTACATGAACACCGTATAAATAATGCCTCCAAACCTTCAAGAAAAATACTACGACTGCTAACTCAAGATCATGAGTAGGATAATTCTTCTCATGGGGTTTAAGATGTCTGGAGGCGTAGGCTATGACCTTACCATTCTACATGAGGAAACAATCCAAACCTACTCTAGATACATCCCATTTGAACCCTTTAGAAGAGCTAGGACTGGAGCTGAGGTGAGTCAAGTCTTCAACTCCTAAAAACTTTTCTCGCAAGGATCTGACCACTGAAATTTGACTTTATTCTGAGTCAATCTAGACATAGGGGATGTAATAGAAAAAAATCCCTCAACAAACTCTCTATAATAGCCAGCCAAACCCAAAAAACTCCTGATGTCTGATAGAGAGATAAGGTAAGGCCAGCTTCTTACTGCTTCGGTCTTTTGAGGATCTACTCTAATACCATCACCAAAAATGATATGACCAGGGAATACTATTGAATTTATCCAAAACTCGCACTTACTAAATTTGGCGAATAACGGATGATATTTAAGTGTCTAAAGTATGATTCTGAGATGGTCTTCATAATCACGCTCACTGCGGGAATAGACCAGAATATCATCTATGAAGACTATGAAGAACATGTCTAAATACTGCTTAAACACACGGTTCATCAAGTCCATGAAAGCTGCTGGGGAATTATTAAGACTAAAGGACATGACTAGGAATTCAAAGTGACCATACCGAGTACAAAAGGCTATTTTTGGAATGTCACATTCTCTAACTCTAAGCTAATAGTAGCCTGATCTGAGGTCTATCTTAGAGAAATAGCTGGCACCCTGAAGTTGGTCAAACAAATCATCAATTCTAGGGAGAGGATACTTGTTCTTGACTGTGAGTTTATTGAGCTGACGGAAATCAATACACATTCTGAGAGAACCATCTTTCTTTCACACGAATAAAACTGGTGTGCCCCACAGGGACACACTAGGTTTGATAAATCCCTTATCTAAGAGATCCTTTAACTGCTTTTAATTCTCTGAGTTCTATAGGTGCTATTCTGAATGGCAGAATAGATATAGCCTGAGTATCTTGAAGAAGATCAATGTCAAAGTCTATTTTCCTTTCGAGAGAAATTCCTGGAAGATCTTCGGGAAAGACATCTAAATATTCACTTACTACTAGGACTGATTCAAGACAGGGAGTTTTGTAACTATTGTCCTTAACTCGAACAAGATGATAGACACATCCCTTAGATATCATTTTCCTTGCCTGAAAGTAGGAAACAAGCTGACCTCTGAAAGCTGAAGTACTACCCTTCCACTCAAGGAAGGGTTCATTCAAAAACTAGAACTGGACTATTCTATTTCTGCAGTCAATTATGGCATAGTAGGAATGAAACCAATCCATGCCGAGAATGACATCAAAATCAGTCATCTCTAATTTGACTAAGTCTACTGAAGTGACTTTTTAAAATATCATAACTGGGCAGTTCCTATATACCCACCGGGCTATAATGATTTTACTCACTAGGGTAGAGACTGAAAAGCGCTCTACTAAAATTTCAGGGCTGATTCCGAAATCGCCTGCTATATAGGGAGTAACAAAAGACAAAGAAGCTCCTGGATCTAGCAAAAGGGTAAACATACACATGATAGATCTATAACGTACCAGTGACCATATTAGGAGAATTTTCCTAATTTTGTCGGGACTGAAGAGCATAAATTTTATTTGGGCGCTGTCCACTAGTAGCTGTAGAGGTGGCACCCTACTGGTTTAGGCAACTAGAATTAGCTGAGAAATAGTTTTGTTAACGCTGAGGACCTGGCTGAGAATAGTCTCTGACTCTATGGCCTGGCTTGCTACACCCAAAATAAATACCACTACCAGCTCTACATATACCTTGATAGTGCTTGCCATAAGTCTGGCAAAGAGGATAGGAGCGGGCACTGCTAACACTGCCCTGATACTTAAAGCCTGTTGCTCTATCTTTGTTACCATCCCTGAACTTAGGAGCTGGAGCACTAGATGAAGAGGGATCTGGAACTGATGACTTAGGATAAAACTAAGAATGGTTTCTTCCTTCTGATTTGGGCTGAACAAAGTTAAAACTACCTTTCCTTGCTCTCTTATTCTGCTTCTCCCTTATCATAATATTTTGATGTTTTATCTACTGAGCATGAGCCATAAGCCTGGCTAAAGTCATGTCACTATTCAATATCAAAGATCTATACTCATTGACCACACTGTCATTCACCCCAGAAATAAACTTACTTATCTTGTCCCTGTTGTCTACAACCACATGAGGGACATATCTGGCTAATTGACTAAACTTAAGAGAATACTCTTTCACCGTCATGTTACCCTGCCTGATGTTAATGAATTCTAACACCTTAGCCTCTCTTATCTCTTGGGAAAAGAATCTATCAAAAAATACGGTAACAAACTCCTCCCACTCAATAGGCCCTACATCATCTGACCTTTTTGACTTCCACTGCTTATACCAAGTGTGAGAAATATCCTGCAACTGATATGCATCTATCTCATTACTCTCACTAGGATTAACCCCCATAATGTCTGTAACCTTCTGAACCTGATCGAAGAATTCCTAAGGGTCCTCATTTGACTTAGACACGAGAAAAGATGGAGGATTCATTTAGGTGAAGTCCCGAATCCTGGCTGTAGCTGAATTTACCACTGGGTTGGCTTGAACAATAGCTAGTCATTCATTCTGACCAGCAACTGACTGAGCAAGAGTAGTGAATACAGCTTTGAACTCTGTATGAGAAATATATTCGCCCAAAGGTACATCAGGCTGAGGGGTTGACTGATTCCCATTTCTTCTTTTTTGGAGGCATATTCTATAGAAGAAAGAAAGAAATGGATTAGACTGAGATATTGACTTAATATTATGCTTACTAGCATGACATGAATACTTAAAGTAGGGAAACTATTCCTAAAACATCTTATAGCCTCCTGCACACAAATGTGGCATGCAACACACCCATAGACAAGACTCTACTAGAAACGGCTTTTAGACTTCCTAGGACTCTATTGAACTTGTCTTTGATACCAAGTTTGTAACACCCTGAATCTGGTACCCGAAATGCTACTCGGTGCTCATGACCTCAAAGGACCACAAGCTAACCCATGACTGATATTTGTACCTGTATACTGCAAAATATACTGTATAATGCATAAACATAAATTGAAAGGCCATAAGGTTCAAAACTGTAACATAAGATATGATAAATCATAACATATGGATGGGGTATAATACACCTAAAACAACTTAAATAACTAACTGATTATGGTAGTCTGAAAAGCCTCTTACTGACTGAACTATCTGGATAAGGAGTTTATGGGAGATGTCCCCAACTAACTCCAAATAATAAATTAATTAATGAGATAATAAAAGAATGATCATGTCCTCGAAAGATGGGGACGCACTGCTAACTCTGACTGCTGAGACTAGAATACTACTGATGCTCTAGAGTTCGTACTTCCAAACCTATGGTATAAGACACCATAGCGCAAATGCGTCAGTACTTTGAATGTACTGGTATGCATGTGAGGTAGGTTGAATGCATGGGGTACATATGTATGAACAATACTAGGTAATTGACTATATGAACGTGAGAATACATGCATAAATACACAGTAACTATATATGAGATCATGATAACATAAATTTACTGATAATTAACATGATTAATGACTAAGTTCTGATAACTGATATAACTATTAACATGAGTGATTGTATCTGACAATCCTGAATCTGATGGAACTAGCTGAGCTCTTTACTATTTTGGGTTGACTAATTCTGACAGTCCTAAACCCGAAGAACTATCTGAGTTCTTTTATTGATACTGATATTGAAACTGTGGGAAGCAGTTATCTAACCGGCATACCCCAAATAACACATTATATCTGAATTGGGGTCCAATCTATGCCCTGATTGGAAGGGTGTCAATACCGCGCCACTGGTAAGGACAATCTGTGAGTGACCCTTATATAATAGGTAACTCTAGTGAGAATAATGGCAACCCTCATATGATAGGTTAAGCCACCTCATCTACCCTCATATAGCAGGCTATGATGTCTTAACCTATGCTAGCTATATAGTTCTGGAATGAAAGGATTGCTTCTAAGAATCACACACTCATATAATAGGTGAGTTCCCATCCTTGGATTCACTCGGTGCTAATTTCTACTCCCATCTGAATAGACACTGAATATGACTAATTGAACTGACTGGACTGAGTTAACTGAGTATCATTGACTTATGGAATATTACTGAGGTCTGATAACTAACTCAGATTTACTAAAGTTACTGAGTTTTCCTAAGTCATGAGACTGACCAAATTCTACTAAACATGGCTTGACTGGGAGTATCTTGAGAACATGACATAGGATCTAGGTATACAGCTAAATTGTCAAGTACAAGTACCCCCAGGACTCGATAGAAAGAAACTGACAAAGCATGACTTTCTTGAATACATGACCAATATCACAATCCCTAATTCATTTATTAAGGCATTTCATCAAATAATTGATATGCATAAACTTGTACATAAATGGGGATTTCATACTATCATACTAGTAGGGAACTTTTTCTTCACATAGGCATTTAATCAAACACATGGTGAGCATGGTATATGTAGACAACATTACACAACAAGTAAATATCATGATTCAACTCTAATTTCACCATTCAAAGGTTTAATCATGGATTCATATGAAACTACACCTATAATAATCAATTCCACTTGCGATTTATCACTAAACATTGAATAGAATTCAATTGGTCATTATCAACATGAACAAAATAAACCCAATATGAAATTCATAAATAATCCATACACTTTGAAAAAAGATTCTTGGGCTTCATAGACGAAAGGAGTTCATGAATGAACACTATGCATACCTATGTGAGTGACTTCTTAAATATTTATGGAGGAAAACTTGAATTATTATCTTGGAGTTAACCACCTAGGGTTTCTTGTTCTTGGGGATTGATCCTTGAGAGAAACCCTATTTTGTTGTTGTAGAAGAATAATGAACTTATAAACTATGGTCGGGTGTAACTAGGAGTTAAATCAGGTGGAAAAAGACCCAAATATCCTTTTTAAAATGGCTTTAAATTAACTAAATGGGATGTGCAATGGCTCGTACGATGGTCCATCGCTGGCTTGATGGTCCATCGTTTCGACCGTCGTAGGTGGACCAGGATAGGGACTCACTAACTAAGTAGCAACTGCTTGGATGGCAGTCTATCGCAAGTTCGACAGTTCGTCAACCTATCCATCGCACCTTATCTAGATGGTTGTCTTACTTCCTTGGCTGCGATGGTCAAGGTAACAGTCCATCACTAGGTCGACGGTCCGTCAACCTGGCCATCGCACTTGGGCAATTCTGACAGGTTTAAGTAAAACATCCATAACTTCTTACTCCGATACTAAATTTGGACGAAATTAGTATCGTTGGAAAGCTCATTCAATTTCCCACATGATAAAAAGTGAAAATCTTAAAAATTCCATGTGCACAAAAATGGATTCATCTTTCAAAGTAAATTTCTAACATTCTTGAGATGATTTCAAGCTACGAAAAGTATGGGGTCTTACATTTTGATAGAAGTAAACCCTAAACTCTAGAAACCCTTCATTATCCTTGAAAGGGGGATAAAGTGAACATATGGTAACTCATACCATCCTTGAAAGAGGGTTAGAAGGAGACAAGGCAATGATGAATAATTAATCCTATGGTTTACTACCTTTTTCAATCTTAGAAATAAGTTTAATTGGAGTGTAAATTATCCCAAGCGCATCATCCTAGAAATAGGGATGCTTGATTGAGGTTTTAGGTGATTACAAATTTCACAATTACTAGGTGCTCGAAAGATCCAACGGGTGAAATTGTTGTATTTTATTAAAAGATTGACCACAATCAATTTTGACCTAGCCTATCTGTTATTTAACAACTAAGATTCATGTTAAACCATCATCTACCCACACACTTTACCTTTAGATAGACATAATTTCAAGATCTCCTCAAATCTTAATTTTAAATAAAAAAGTATCAAATACGTGCATTGTTAATAAAAATTATTATGATCAAATTCCTCAATTTTATTTTACATGTCGTGTTTATATAATTTCGGGTAACCTTTTAGTAATTAGAGCACCCATAGGAGTTAAAATTTATAATTTGCTCCTTATGGATTTGACCCCAACTCTAATTGGGTTATTGACAATGACCACCTCACCCCTCAAACATGGGAGTGAGTTGAGTGTTATCACCTACCCTGAGAACTACTACCTCTAAATTGTTACCCAATCTGTCTCTCACTAAAACTACCTTGATAACCCAGTCTTTTATCACTACCTTCTTGGTCCTTGCAATGTATATCTACCATTATTTGAGAATAATTAGAAACCTCAATGAATGATCGACCAGTAGCAACCAAATTATGTGTAGCCATACAAAGAGGAAGTCTTAATCCCCCAAAAAAATACTAAACTTGCTCATACTCGATCAGTAAGATAGTAGTATTATGCCAAGCTGCTAAGACAAATACTATAAAATAATGATGGAATACAATCTCTAGAACTAGTCTCTTAAAAAATTTCTAAGGCTACAAGAAATATATTTCTCCAAGAAAACCTCAAAGATTGAGTCCATGTCAAAGGGGGAGATCCAATTGGCTAGAAATTAATACAACCTCTCCACCCATTTCAAACCACCAAATATAACTAAATAGTAGTGTAATCCATACCATGAGTCTCAACTAAGCCCAAATTGTTGAGGGGGTAACACTGGACACATATATCCCGTGGGTGGTTCTAGGATGGTTAAACTAAACAAACCCAGGTTAACTATTTTAAATACATGCTAACCCGGTTCCCTTCCTGGCCTAGATTTTATATATATATATATATATATATATATATATATATATATATATATGTATATGAATACATATGGGTATTTACTTAGTTTTAAATACTGGCATTATTTTACCTTTATCCAGAGTACATGCTATATTTTACTCGCTAACCTGTATTCGAGTGTTGTATCCCTACATGAGGTAGGAACCGGCCACACTACTCCTCCTGCTCAGTGATCAAATTTGGGAACCTCTTAGAGCTGGAATAAAGTGGTAATTTTCCATAATCTTGAAGGCTCCATTTCATGTTATGGTCTTGTCTTCATACTTTGGTTATTTCTTAGACTTTTATTTTAGCTAAGGTCGGGAGTATGTCCTAACTGGATTTATAATTCTGTGTCGGCCTTGGCATTAGTATTTGTATTATGGCTGATACCGGTTGACTATATTTGATTTATGATTGTTCCATTTTGTTATGTTGTAATTCATCTAAATCAGGCCATGCTAGATTTGTATTAGATCCCTAGGTTCACGGTTAATTGGGAATCCACAAAGTCATATTGAGTAGAGTCTCTTTTAAGGGTGTGTAGCGCGCCACACACATAAGAGAGAGGCTACAAGGCATTTAGGAATTCTTCTCTTTCTTGTGTTATATTTTCAAGCTTTGGAGTCTAAGTCCTGAAATCTTCTCTAATTCTCATTTTTTTGCTTTTCAGATCATACCTCGATGATCTGAAGCTCACAAAAAATCTTCTGTCCGAACTAAGGACAATGTTGATAGAACACGCTCTACTCATGGGATCCATATTTATTCTAGGGGTCCAGTTCCTAATTGTTCTATAATTCCATCGGTTTTCTCTAGTCCCCCTGAGGATGATATGACGAATGCTGAGTTTTATCAGTTAATTCATATGATTTCTTATTCGGTAGCTTCTCAGGATAAGCATGGTTCATCTGCTAATCTATCTTCTAAGGCCACAATGTTGGCCTATTCATGAGGTTGAATCCACCGATCTTTAATAGTGTTAAGGTAGAGGAGGATCCTCAGGGTTTTTTGGATGAGATGGAAAAGATTTTCTGTGTTATGCATGCCATGAACGTGGAAGAGATGGATTTTGTGGCCTACCAACTAAGAGATGTGGCGTACCAATGCTACTAGGAATGGGATCAGGCAAAGGGTGACACTGATGAGTCATCACTGTGGGATGATTTCCCTAATGTATTTCTGGACCGCTTCTTTCCTTGGGAGTTGAGGAAAGCAAAAGAGAAGGAGTTTGTTAATCTAAAACAAGGAAAGATGTTGGTCAAGTATTATTCCTTGAAGTTTCACTAGTTGTCTCTGTATGCTCCGAAAATGGTGTCTGATATGAGGGCCTATTTGAGGAAGTTTACACCAGGACGGTCTCGTGAGTTAATCCTTGAAAGTAAGGCTATCTTACTGGTCAAGGACATGGATATCTCTAGATTGGTTAACACGACCCACCCTGGGGCTTTGTCGTAATGGGCATCCCAAGTTCGACCGAGACCAGAAATCACCCCTGTTACCCAACCCAACCTCCAGCCACTACCCTAAGTTGGCTGAATTTTGAGCATGTAACAAGATAGTGTAATAACTCACACAAAAACTCAAGAAATAAATAACAACTGTAACTGACCCAACCGAGTTCAACCATCCCATAACAACAATCCAACCATACATTACCATACCAAAACACGAGCCATAAACCAAGCCATAACCAAGGATATTCCTAGACATAATATAATTAAGACCAAAATAAAATATGATGGAACAGTGAGAAATTATGTTCGATGATGCCAACCTCCCAGCTTATTGCAATGCCAAGGTAGACACCAATACTGATCCCGCCCATTGCATTCCATAGAAGTACCATAAAGCCTATAACCAAAAAAGTAATTAAATTCAGTTGGGACATGCCTCCAACCATAGAAGTATAGGTCAGGTGACCTATCTTGTATGATGGCCAGTGTTTGGTGGGTGAATTTCTGGTGTGATTACAATTTGGTAGGTATGGGTCGTATGGTTGGTGACGGGTTGGTTGGTTGATCATTTACTTAATATAAAATTTGGTAACTTAACTTGGATCTGAGTACGAGTGGCTTACCTTCAGTCATGGGGATAGTGTACGAGTGGTATAGTCTAACTCATATGTTGGACAGTGTCCAACCCCTCTTGATTCTGTTATGGGTATGGGTTAAGGGTACTTGTCGTATGTTTGGGTACGAGTTTGTCTTGGTGGTCGTATGTTGGACAGTGTTGGGGTCCATGGGGATGCCTAGGGTATGAGTGGTGCCTACAACTTACATGTTAGGGTATGGTTTGGATGGAGTAGTCGTACCCACCTGCGGGAATTCTTTTACAGTTTAAGATGGGGGTATTCTAGATATTTCCACTCTTAACCCATCATGTCCACCATGACCTAAAACACTATTGGGATTTGATTTACCATATTATCCTAATCTTAAACACTCAAGAACTCTCTCAAATCTCTCTCAAGCTCTTGGGTTAAGCAAAGGCTAGGGTTTCCTTCAAGGTCGTCAATTAAGGCTCTAAAGAGTGATTTCTCTCCGTCCTTTTCGTAATCTAAGGTATGTTACTCCTCCGTCATAGTTAATTCAATTAAAGGCATGTTTTATGAAATGTCTTTATGGCATAATTGTGATATGGTTTTGGGTTTTGAATTATATATTGTATATTATAATAATGGTTTGAACATGTGGTTGCTGGGAATGGTCAATTAGTACTTGGTTTGATATTGGAAACTATATGTCCTCAACATGTTTTTTAAAATGCCTATGAGAATGCATTTACTACATAGTTGGACTTTCATTGAAAACCTTACATGGTATACTATGGTAATGGAACCTAAATTGGTTAAACGGTTTTAATGGATAAATGGTAAGACCTTGGTGGCCACAACTTTGATTTAAAACCTTGTGGGTTACACAGGAATCCCCCAATTGAATCTAATAATGGAACCTATGGGGTACACAGGAATCCGACAAGTGTTGGCTAAGGACATTGCTTGCAAGCTATAGTTGGTATGACGTACTACTTCTTATAGCCTTGGTTAATAATATATGGAATTGATGGTTTCGTTGTGTGCTAATGGTTTTAATTAGGAAGTAACGGCGAGTTGTGATAGCCAACCGTGAAGGTGTGAGTCAAATGGATGGACACTGAAAACTCATGTTTGTCGACATGAGGATTGGCCATGGCGACCATATACTTATGGGGTACACGGTAATCCCCTAAGTTATACTTGTATATATGTATCATAGAGGGTGAAGAGTACACAGTAATCCCCTGCCCCTATGATATATCTGGTATGTGTGGCTATATGCACTGGGGCCCATTCAGGGGGTAACACTGGACCTATATAGCCCGTGGGTGGTTTTAGGAGTGTTAAGCTACACAAACCCTGGATAACATTTTTAAATGCATGCAAAACCCAGATCCCTTCCCGACATGGATTATATATCTATATATATGTATGGATGTGAATGCATATGGTTATTTACTTTATTTTAAATGTTGGTAGTATTTTACCCTTATCCTAAGTGCACGCTAGTGTTTACCCGCTAATTCATCTTCGAGCATTGTATCCCAACATAATGCAGGAATAGGCCATACTACTTTAACTCAGTGATCAAATTCAGGAAGAGCTTAGAGTTGGATTAAGTGGTGAGCTTTCATACTCTGGAAGGCAATATTTCATGTTATGGTCTTGTCTTCATACTTTGGTTATTTCATAGACTTTGGTTTTGGCTATGGGCGGGGGCATGTCCCGATTGGATATTGTTTTACTATCGGATAGAGGCTTTGTGAGACAACTATGGGTTGGTATGGGCAGTGTTGGCATTGGTGTCAGCCTTGGCATTGGTATTGGTATTATAGCCGATATAGACGGACCGGTAATTGATTTATGATTATTCCAATTGGTTATGTTATATATATGTTCGAAATTTATCAGACTTAAGGTATAGGGAAGTTATGGTTGGGTATTGGGGGTAGTCTCCGGTCCTAGTTGGGCTTGAGGCACCCACATGACTAGGCCCTGGTTTGGGTCATGTCAATAGTGTACCACCAACTAAACTCAAGATCTGAACCAATGCATCCCTAAGCAATGATGAAGAAATGAACCCAGGTGGAGCTTAGGCTGGCCCCTGTCCCACCACTGGCTCAGGTGGAGGATTCTCTTGGTCGAGAGTAGGAATAGGGTCTGGTGAAGGCTCCGTATCGTGATCTCAAGCAGGGACTGCATCTGTTGATTGTCCTTGACCTCGGGCCCATCCAGGTACCCTGATAGGATTCTTAGATGCAGATTTAGGGTCTTCATCTTTAGTAGTAGTAGCACACATCCTAGCCATCTACGAAAGAGTGAAACCAAATGAATCTTAGAAACCAATATAGTCTCTAAGAAAGAAAGAAGTGAAGAAAGTGAAGATCTCTTATGAATTTCCTATAGCCTCCCAAAGATAAGAAATAGATGTCACTATCTGCAGGACTCTACTAGACACTTGTTCTTTACCAATAATACTTGTAAACCTAGCTCTCTGATACCAATTTATTTCGATCAAATTTTACGAGTCATGACGGAACCTACTTTACCCTAAAAGTAGGTAAACCAAATTGTAGCCCAGAGTTTAAGTAATGGGCTAGTTGGTGGAAAATCGCATAATGCTAGAAATATACAAATAAAAGAAATACGAGCAATAGACATAAGGATAATAGTATCAAGATGGAAAATAAATAAAAGATAAGTAACAGCATCCCATGACCTAGTAGAATCGATATAAAAACCACTAATCCAAAAGGATACGAGTACTATCATAGTCACATATATATCAGTTTGGAAATTATAAAGACTATTCAAAATACAAAGATGGATAAAAGGTAAACTCTGAATCTAAGAACTTAACCTATCTCCGAACACTGACTAGCATTATCATAACTTCAATAGCGACAACTTGTACTTGGATCTACACCAAAAAGGTACAGAAGTGTAGTATGAGTATCAAAGCCACAAGTACTCAGTAGGCATCATCGGCAGACTAAGCCAAATCATAATATAAATATAATAAAATGTGAGATAAATAAGATAAGTCAAGGATAGGGGGCAAACTTGGAATAATGCTCCAAACACTGAAAGTAAATAACTAGAATGACATTATTAAAGAAAAACATAACTATCTCTACATAATTGGCCCTCATAAGCTAAAACGTGCAAATGAAGTAAATAACCTAACGGGTCCCATAAGCCCGAAGGGTGCATTAAAGAGAAGTAATAACCATAATGATGTTAATTAACCATGTCTCGAGATCATAACTATCAATTCTTCCAAACCATGATACACAATCGTAATAATAATCTCATAATGTTAAACTTAAACTGGAACTAGTATCTCATATGCGGGACTTGAACTAGAACTAATATCGTTAATAATGTCGAAATTGAATCGGTCTTAGTGTTATAAATTGTCAGACTTAAATTGAAAATCATATTATTAATAATGCAGAAATTTGACTGATCTCATTATTTCCCATTGTCGATTTAGAATAAACCATCGTATGTCAAAACAACCTCCCCGAATAAGAAAGTAAATAAGATAATTGATAACGCTCAACTTACACGTCAATTTAGTGCAAGGCGGCCATCGTCAATATATTTACCCAACTTTTGGAATCGGGGTCGAATCCATAGGGAACAATGTGAGTGGAAATTAAACTAGTTTGAAACTATTGCTATAAGATAGATTCAAACAGATGATACGAAAAGATAAAATGGGGGTATTGGAGATTAGCAAATAATTATTGGTCACTTTAGTTTCAGTGTTTGTAATCAAGAGTTTATGGAAAACCAGAATTATGTTCACTATGGGTTTTGGTACTTGACAGATACTAATAGTGATTCAAGATTCTCACGATAGGCAGGAACAATAGATTGTCTTTATCGAAGTTATGACTAAATATCTCTCGACCTAATTAAGCATTTAATTACCTAATCCTCTCGGACTTAGAGAATTTATATTCACTGACCAGACTTCACCTCAGGTTAATTAACCTTGCTACAGCGTCAATTATTAAACGGAAGGTTGGTAGCTTCCTATTCCTTGTCAATAATTCACTTCCTACTATAGTTGATTTCTTATCTCAAGCAAATCAAAGAAGGTGCTATCTATCGTTCGCAATCAATAGACAATAATTAAAACCTCAGAATTATCAACGGGTCCTATTACCTTTAGAATCTTGAACACTTAGCAACTTACCAAGACCTAACCCATAGATCCCATAATTTGGGTTAAAAGGATTTAGCCACTCATAATGTAATAATCGATACAACAAGTTGAATTCATAATTTGAAAAATGAACTAATAGCAAGATGAATAGCAATAAGTGTTTCTCAGATTAGATCAAAATAGAAATCCCAAAATATTGATGATAAAATCTTTTTGTTCAAGCCAAGAAACCAGAGAGAAAATAACAAAATAAGTTCGTTCCAAAATAAATTCAGAAGAATAATCATCATCCTTAGAAAACCCTAAACTATGCTTTAAATACTTCAGCCTAATTATGGAAACAAAATCACAGAGTGCAGTGTTTTTCTCGGATTAGATGACGACATGCATAATGCCTTATCAGGAGGCTAACAACTTATCACGAATGTCGTCAGCTTCTCTTCAATTTTGACAATTTCTGCTTAAGGCTACCGGTGAATCCTGACGGCTTATCAAAATTGTGACAACATATCAAACAATGTCATCACTTCTCCACCTCAGATCCCATGTTCTTTCTAAGGCTGACGGCGACTCTGACGTCATATAACAAGGCCGATGGCTTATCATATGTCGTCATCACTTTTTCCAGCTGAATCCCATTCTTTGTTAAGGCTGACGATGAAGCTGATAACCTATCAGAGTGCTAACGACTTATCAGGAATGTCGTGAGCCACACTTCTCTTCTATATGCTTCAGATTTCAACTCTTTTACTTCCATCATTGTTGGTTCTCTTGCATCTTGACTTCTATTGGAAAATCAAAGATAACAAAATCAAAAACAAGAAAAGTTTCTTAAGACTTTGCAATTATTCTCAGTTAAAAGCCTTAAATGTGTTAGCATCTGCTCACACATCAACACCCTCAACTTAAAACAATTGCTTGTCCTCAAGCAACTAAAACACAACCAAGAGGATACAAAGTACATTTGGCAGTCAATCATCTATACTATCTCAAAACCATCTTTACCTTCTCCAAGGTCAATTAATTCTAATTCAACTGTGTATGCTACTGAAGAACAACAATGGGACACACAGGAATCAAGCTATGGCATCAATTCATCAATAACAACCATGCATGTATCAAGCTTACACTATCCAAACAAGTTAGCAACTAGCAACGTAACCAGTGTACCCTCACTACAAAGAAGTCCCACTTTACTTATATCAGACATTACATATATAACCATGGGGACAATCACCAGACACTCACTCTCAGAAAGAAGTTCCAGTCAATGTATGCCAAATATCATATGCTTTCCCTTATTTTCACTACCGAAGCTTTTAGACAGTCAAGTTAGGATCACTATAGGACTTTTCTTCAGCTTGTAATGTAGGCTTGGGGCTGGTATGATTCACAAGGATATTTAAAGTAACTAATCCTCCTTGTCACTACACTATTTTTGGTGTCTCACTTATCAACCTTTACCTTATTTCTCCCTTTCTTGATTAAGCAAATTCAGGATGGGTGTGGTCATTTTGACAATTATTTCTTCTTTTTTACCTCTTTTCTTTTCTTATTCTTTTTCTACCGCACCCAAATTTTTATTCTTTTCTTTTATTCTACCTTTCTTCATACTCATTTTACATCACGCACTCCTATGGTAGTCACCCCCAACTTAGGCTATTTCCTAAGTCAAAGTGCACAATGTCCAAGGAGGACTAGGGCCAAAACAGGTTCATTGTGATACAAATGGGAAGGTGATAGGTATAATAAAAAAATAGGCATTCGGGCTCAAAATCAGGATCAAGGGATATTATTTACACATGGAAGGTCATTTAAGCTAAAAGTGTACTAATATCAATAATGGCCTATGATCCTTTCCTAATCGCTATCCTACAACCAAGGCAAGACTAACCGGGAAAGTTCTGGATTTAACATACAACGGGAACTAGGTAGTATCTCACACACACATGGCACAAAGGTACATCAGAAGCTACTACCCATTTGGTTAATGCAATTGTTTTGCAATGGCTATCAGGTCACTAGTACTAATTCCACAACAAGATGCACAGCGGTCACACATAAATGCATATCACACAGTTATAAAACAGACCATTGGAGAGGTGTTTAAAACTCAACAAAAATATGTTAACTGCCTAAGGTACTTGTATTTCTCCTAGTCAACTACAATATTTTACAACAAATCACAATACGCCTAAATATGTCGGCTCTACTAGGAACAAGACTCGGGAGAAAAGAGGCATGACAACAAAAACCCCAAGAGGACATCAACACCCGTAAGTAGTCCCACCCTCAACTTAAAATCATGCAATTTCCCCAATGCGTCAAACCAAAACAAGAGAGTTAGAAACATACCTATGGTACCATGGGGGCAAAGATCTGATGTCAATCACATAATACGAATACAAACAACAAAATACCTTGGGTTGCCTCCTAAGCAACGCCTGATTTGATGTCATGGCACGACCAGGTTATCTTGACTACTTAGAATTCATCAAGATACCTTTAAAGTTCTTTATCCTTTATCCATCCACTTAGATTATTTGAATCGTCACCCATCTTTTGATCTTTAAATCTTTTAGTTGCGTTGGGCAAATGTGAGAGCATGATAAGGAAAGTTCTATCATGGAAATTTGAAGACTTGAACTGCTTGCCCAATTTTGCATGGAACTTTTGTGTGGGATCATTTGGCAACAGTGAGAATCTTAAAAATCCACTAAATGGACATCGACCTTTAAGGTTCTTGGCCTTCAAGATTGGGGTTGTGTTATACCCTTTCGAAAAGACAAACTCCAAAATATAGGAATTTTTCTCCTCATTTCCAAAATTCACCATTTGCTTGGGTGTTTCGACTTTCATCACTTCCACCATGCATAATGTTAAAAAGTGATTCGAGTGAGGTCTTCTCCCTAATTTTGGAGTTTTATCCTTCTCGACCTCTTTATCCCAAATTGGGCTAGAGTCTTTATAAGAGAGTGGCTTGGTTTCTTCTTTTACCTCTAGCACCATTTCCTCAATCTTGGCATCATCTCTCAACATCAATATAGGGTTTTTTCTCTTTATCTTCAAACTCTTCCATTATTTTAAATGATTCTACAAATAAGATATCATCTAAACATAATATAGAAGAATATTTTGAATGATTGACCTCTATATCCATCTTCTCACGAATGATTGGCTTTATGTCATGATGCATATCACATATGACATCATACATTTCTTTTTGAAGATCCAACATTCGTTGAAACATATCTTCAATTCCACTCTTCCTAGTGCTTCGTTCTTATTTTTCTTGAACATAAGACCTATCAATCTCATAAGAAGAACTAGAATTTAGGTTAGCGCAATAGAGGGAGGGGGCATTTGGGCAATCACTCCAATGTCCATCTTGACCACCATATAAAGAACAATTATACTTCTAGTAGGATGGAGATGGCACACACATCTCTCTCCGGGGAGTATATCTATAATCTTGCTAAAAGTGAGGTCCATCACAATATGGACATGGATCATCAAGAAAAAATTTCCAACCACCAAGCTCATGTTCATTCCATGATGCCATAGTAATAAGTAAACTAAAATAAAAATCTACCTAACACAGAAATAAAAGAAAACTAAAAATAAATATTTACAAGTTTTAATTCAAGCAAGTAGGTTAAAATTTCAAACCAACTCAATACGCTAATTGTTCCCCGGCAACGACGCTATTTTTTATAACGCTCAACTTACACGTCAATTTAGTGCAAGGCGGTCGTCGTCAGTATATTTACTCAACTTTTGGAGTCGGGGTCAAATCCACATGGAACAATGTGAGTGGCGATTAAACTAGTTTGAAACTATAGCTACAAGTTCAATTTAAACAGATGATACGAAAAGATAAAATAGTGGTTTTGGAGATTAGCAAATAATTATTGGTCACTTTAGTTTCAGAGTTTGTAATCAAGATTTTATGGAGGACCAGATGTTCACTATGGGTTTTGGTACTTGACAGATGCTAATAGTGATTCAATATTCTCACAATAGGTAGGAACAACAGATTGTCTTTATTGAAGTTATGCCTAAATGTCTCTTGACCTACTTGAGCATTTAATTACCTAATACTCTCGCACTTAGGGAATTTATATTCACTAACCAGACTTCACCTCAAGTTAATTAACCTTGTTACAGCGTCAATTATTAAATGGAAGGTTGGTAGCTTCCAAGTCCCTATCAATAATTCACTTCCTACTATAGTTGATTTCTTATCTCAAGCAAATCAAAGCTTGTACTATCTATCGTTCGTAACCAATGACAATAATTAAAACCTTAAAATTATCAAGGAGTCCTATTACCTTTAGAATCTTGAACACTTAGCAACTTACCAAGACCTAACCCGTAGATCCCATAATTCAGGTTAAAAGGATTTAGCCACTCATAATGTAATAATCGATACAACAAGTTGAATTCATAATTTGAAAGATGAACTAATAGCAAGATGAATAGCAATGAGTATTTCTCAGATTAGATCAAAATAGAAATCCCAAAATATTGATGATAATCTCTTCAAAGTTAGTTGTTTTGTTCAAGCCAAGAAACTAGAGAGAAAATAACAAAATACGTGTGTTCCAACATAGGTTTAGAAGAATAATCATCATCCTTAGAAAACCCTAAACTATGTTTTAAATACTTCAGCCTAATTATGGAAACAAAATCACAGAGTGCAGTGTTTTTCTCGAATTAGGTGACGACATGAGTGACACCTTATTAAGAGGCTGACGATTTATCATGGAAGTCGTCATCTCCTCTTCAATTTTGACAATTTTCGCATAAGGTTGATAGTAAATCCTGACATCTTATTAAAACTGTGACAACATATCATACAATATCGTCACTTCTCCACCTTAGCTCCCATGTTCTGTCTAAGGCTGACGTCGATTCTGATGGCTTATCACAAGGCTGATAACATATCATATATCATCGTTACTTCTTCATGCTGAATCTTATTCCCTATTTAAGTCTGACGATGAAGCTGATAACCTATAGGGTGCTGATGACTTATCAGGAATGTCGTCAGCCACACTTCTCTTCTATTTGCTTCAGATTTCAACTCTTTTACTTCCATCATTATTGGTTCTCTTGCATCTTCACTTCCACTGCAAAATCAAAGATAAAACAATAAAAAACGACAAATGTTGCTTAAGACTTTGCAATTATTCTCAGTTAAAAGCCTCAAATGTGTTAGCATCTGCTCACACATCAATAATGTAATACGTCTATGGATTCTACAAAGGAGCTGACAGTAATCTTGGCCTAAGTTGGGTTGGAGGGGCCCATTTCTAAGCCCAAAATCCATTCCAAGAAAAATTCTACAATGAACTAGACCAAGGTATCTAATTTCACTAATAGATATTAAATAAGCCTCTTGAGCCCTAAGATAGCAATTCTACCCAAAGAATGAGTTGTTGAGTCAATTACGCCTAATTACTTCTTTTAAATTGGCTAAATAATCCAATTCAAACTACATGCAGCTCCAAGTCCTAATTCCCAATCCAAATCTTGAAAAATATCATATAGATACTATAGTTTAACCTAATATCGGATAAATATAAGCCTAGCCTACCTAGATATCAGAGAAACCCAGCCCCATGAAGTCTGCTAAATTGATGATTTCCTCTTTTGAGAAGCTTCTTCTTAATGTCATGCTATCCAAATGGTAATCTACTCATTAATATGAAAAAATAGTACCCATGCTACATTTTTATGCCTCATTTCCAAAATCACATCAAAATTCTATGTAGGGGCCCGCATATGGAATCGCAATTTCAAAATCGACAACATGTCCCCCAAATACTCAAGAAATATTTACCCTCAAGAATGGTAATTTCTAAGCTCAAACGATACCTTAATCTGCTCAACAAGTATCTAGGTATTTTGGGAATAAATTAAAGAATTCACCAAGATTTAAATGACAGTTTACTAAGATTTCAATGAAAAAATAATTATTCTGAGCTCACAATTACCCTCAAAATTTCTCAATAATCACTCTCCTAATTTTCCTCACTCTTTAGGTCTTTTTAGCTTTTGAACTTGTGTAAAATAGGGAGAAAATTGGGTTAGAGGCAATTTAATGCCCTCCAAGTGTTGCTTAAGCAGTCAATGGATCACTTAAAAGATACCTGCTCTAGGCTCTATTCCTGCTTAAGCAGTTAGGAAGTTGCTTAAGTGTGTCCTCTTAACAAATCAGTCCATTGTTAAAGCAATCCAGCTTGGCTGGACCTGGCCACTTAAGCGATCACTTAGCCACTAAAGCATCCTTTGTTTAAGCAAATGCAATAGCTGAAACTTTGAATTTTTCCAAGTTTCCAATGACCCCTCGGGTTTTATTTAAAATCTCGTGAACGCAAATGAACTATTCTAATTTATAGAATTTGACATTCTAGACTCAATGGAGCGATAAAAATTTCCATCTGGTGTTGTTTTGATGAAACATTGTCCCCACACCCAAGGTCCATTTTTATTAAATTTTGACAAATAGCCCAAAATGAGTCTAGAAGCCTTAGGAATCGAACAAAGGTCCCTAACCAAAAATCGATGATCAGAGTTGATGGAAATATTAGAATTGGCATATTAGTTCATTAGACTGAAGTTTATGCCTGATAGGCAATCCTTACCAGCAAAGACCTCAAAATAGTGAATTGGCTCTAACAACCAAACAAACAATCTAGTAACTGAATATTAGCTTTAGAAAGTCACAAATGACTTGGGGCAGATATCTAAAATCTCTGAATGGTTAAAATGCATAGAAATGCAAAAAATGATCTAGAGGGTCATTACATGGCTGCTACTCTTCAAACAAATCAAAAGTCAACAAATAAAAAGAGAATATTGAAAAGAGTATTGTGGCAAAGGAGTTCACTTCTTCTAATGTAATAAAAGTAAAATAAAGGGACATGATTAAAACTGATGATGAAGTTTTGATGCATGGGGACAAATCTACAAGAGGAAAAAACATGGGAATGAAAAATGAAAAGATCTCTGAATGACCCTCTTCAGCACAACAAAGTTTAAAGTTTGTAAAAAAGAATTCTGAAAAACAGAGATCACAACCCCCTCTAAGTTCAAAAATAAGAAGGTCTTATAGTAACCCCCCCCCCCTTCCCTCAAGACCCCTAGTTTGAAGAAAAATAATAAATTATACCATTAAAAGGTATTAAATGGATGTGTGTTTGATCCTAAAATTACTTACCTATCTGAAATTGATTCAATAATAGTCTTGGTAGAGATGCAAAGATGGATGCACCTAATTTAGAAACCTGGTGTTTCATATGAAAGAAGGTTCGTGACTTCTATATTGATTGTTGCACCCCATTTTTCTCGTAAAAAGTGGTATTCAACATGACAATTCTTTTTGAGATATTTAAAGAGTAAAGAGTTGCCACCTAACGAATTAAGGTGCACTAGGGCACCATTCTAGGCTAATTAAGAATCTATTTTATTGTAAATTCTAGTTTACTAAAAATTCGGGTAAGGATTCAAATAACCTCGAAAGAAAGGTGTTAGGAACCTTTTGAGGTCCACAAGTGTGGTTCCCGGTTGAATTCATACTTTACGTGGGGATTCTATGTGATAAATAAAGGTCACTTATTTTATAAACTTAGCATTGATTAAGTGATGAAAAAACAATCCATGTTATTGAATTATTTCTAATTATTAATTATCTATGTGATAAGCAACACAAGAAACAATAAAAGAAAAAGACAAGAGAGGAGATAGAAACGACACAATTTATGGATAAAATGTTTATATTAAATTAGAAAATCTAAACTACCCCAACCAAATAAACATATAAAGTAAGGAAATATAAAACGATTCGCGAGATTAGATAAAGAACTATTTTATTTTAATTCGGATCAGCACCCAGATTATTTATCATTACCCGTCCCATTAGCCAATAATGGAGTTATTACCAGGTGATGATGTCATATGTTACACCGTCAATACATGTTGGGTTACCATCATCCCCAAATGTCTACCCACCCGCCACCTAGGATGGTTGTTAAACCTAAAGTTTTTCTATAAAGGAAAGGATACAACTAGCATTCTATAAACTATAGTTCTAAAAGGAAAGTCAACTTTATCCATGTACTTGATCAGCAATGCAGTCTTTCTTTCAAGGATCAGCTCACGAGACAGTCCCGAAGCAAACTTCCTATTTGGTCCCTCATATCAGACACCATCTCCAGAGCATACCGAGACAGCTGGTGAAACTTCAAGGAATACTCCTTGACCGATATCTTCCCCTATTTTAGATTAACAAATTCTTCTTCTTTCATTTCCGTCAACTCCTAGGGAAAGAAACGATTCAAAAATACATTAGAGAAAGTCTCCCACAGAGATGACTCATCAATCTCACCCTTTCCCTATCCCATTCCCCGTACCATTGGTATGTTATATCCTTCATCTGGTAGGAAACAAACTCCACCCCTTCTATATTCATGGCATGCATAACGCTGAATATCTTTTCTACCTTATCCAGAAAACTCTGAGGATCCCCTTCCACCTTAACACCAGTAAAATTTGGAGGGCTCCTCCTCATAAATTGGTCAACTCTTGTGGCCTCAAAAGATGGAATAACAGATGCACCACGCTAAGCCTGAGAAGCTACCAACTAAGCAATCATATGAATCGACTAACAAAACTCCACATTTATCACGTCGGCATGAGGAGGACTATATGGAATCGGTGAAACTCTTGGAAGATCAGGAGCTGGACCCCTAGAATGAGTATGGATCCCATAGGTAGAGCGTGTCCCATCAACATCATCCCCAATTGGGACAGAGGTGTTTCCATGCATATCATATCATCGAGGCATGATCTAAAAAGCGAACAAACATGGATTAAAGAAGATTCCAGGACTTAGACTCCAAGGTTGAAAGTAGAACACAAGAAAGAGAAACACACCTAAATGCCTTGTAGCCTCTCTCTTATGTGTGTGGCGTGCTACACACTCTTAAAAGAGACTCTCCTCGACATGACTTTATGGACTCCCAATTGGCCATAAACCTAGGGCTCTTATATCAACTTGGCATAATCCGAATCGGGTCTTTATCGTGATGGCCATCCTAAGTCCAACCAAGATCGTGGACCACCCCCCATACCCAACCCAACCTCTAAACACATACCGTAAGTCAAATAAATTTCGAACATATAACAAGAAAACATACTTATAGTTATACTGAATTTGGGATAGGTCGATTTCCTAAACCAACCTAACCAAGTCAATCTGTCCAATAACCAACCAAACCAAGATAATAACCCAATATATTTATATATATATATATATATATATATATATAATCCAAAAGAAAATATAACAATCATAACTTAAATAAAGTCATACGGTATTAGCCCCAATATCAATACCAATGTCAAGCTTGACACCACTACCTACACTAGCCATATCAACCCATAGTAGTTCCACAAAGCCTCTAATTGAAAGTAAAACAATATTCGGTCAGGACATGCCCCCTACCATAACCAAAACCATAGTCTATAAAATGACCAAAGTATGTAAGGCTATCTATGACATAAAATAGAGCCTTCCATAATATGGAAGCTTGCCACTTCAATTCAACACAAGCTAATCTCAAATTCGATCACTTAGCAGGATGAGTAGAATAGGCAATTCCTACATTACATGGGGATACAGCGCCCGAAGATGGGTTAGCAGGTGAATGCTAAAATGCACTCAGGATAAGGTTAAAATAATGCCAACCTTTAAAACCAAGTAAACAACCATATGCATATATAACTATACATACATACATATATATATATATATATATATATATATATATATATATATATATATCTGGGCCAGGAGAGAAAATCAAATTTAGCATGCCTTTAAAACTATTAACCTAGGTATGTGTAGCTTAACCATCCTAGAACTACCCACGGGCTATATCGGTCCAGTGTTACCCCTTAAACGGGCCCCGATATATGTAGCCATACGAACCGGAGATACCATAGGAGTAGGGGATTCCCGTGTACCCTTCTCTCTTCATGATACACATATAAAAGTGTAACTTATGGGATTGTCATGTACCCTATAAGTGTTATATGTGGTCTCCATGACCAATACTCATGTCGGCAAATATGAGTTTATAGTGTTTGTCTATTGGACTCACACCTTCACGGTTATCTATCACACCCCGCCATTATTGCTCAATTAAAAACATTAGCACACAACCAACCACCAATTCTATTTATTATTAACTAAGGCTATAAGTAGTGGTATCGTTAGACCGATCATAGCTTGCAAGCAATATTCTTAGCTATCCTATTTAAAGAAGGGATTTCCATATACCCATAGATTATATTACTGAGTTGCTTGGGGGATTCCCATGTACCCCACAAGATGATCATTATTAAGTTTGCCTGGGGGATTCCCACGTACCCCATAAGTGTATTCAATTAATCCATAACCATGACCATCAAGACCTTATCATTTAACCATTAGAGACCATCCAAAGTAGTTAGGGCTCCATTACCACTTTATACCATGCAAAATTTTCAATAAAAGTTCAACAATATAGTAAAAAATTCTCATAGGCATTTTATCAAACATGTTGAGGGCATATAATTTTCAAAACCAACACCAAGTACCAATTAACCATTCCCATGCAACCATATGTTCAAACCACCATTAAAATATAAAAACCATAATTAAATATGGGAAAACCATAATCAAACCATTTATAATCAAAACCTCCAATATATATTCGAAACCCAAAACCATACCACAATTATGCCATGAAAACCATACATAAAACATGTCTTTAGTTGGAACTAACAACGAGAGTGGAGTAACATGCCTTAGATTACGAAGATTACGAAAAGAAACCACCCTTGTAATCCCTAGCAGACTGGTCATCCTATCATGTATCATTTTTTTGTGAAAAAATGAGATTCAACGTGACAACTCTTTTGAGATATTAAAAATGTAAAGAGTCGCCACCTAACGAATTAAGGTGTGTTAGGGTACCGTTCTAGGCTAATTAAGAACCTATTTTATTGTTAAGTCTAGTTCACCAGAAATTCAAGTAAGGATTCAACTACCTCTAAAGGAAGGTGTTAGGCACCTTTCGAGGTCCACAAGTGTGGTTCCCGATCAAATTCGTACTTTACGTGGGGATTCTATGTGTTAAATAAAGGTCACTTATTTTATAAACTTAATCTTGACTAAGTGATAAAAAAATAAGCCATGTTATTGAATTATTTCTAATTATTAATTATCTAAGTGGTGAGCAACACAAGAAACAATAAAAGAAAAAGACAAGCGAGGAGGTAGAAATGACACAATTTATGGCAAAAATGTTCATATTAAATTAGAGAACCTAAACTACCCCAAGCAAATAAACATATAAAGTAAATAAAGATAAAACGATTCACAAGATTAGATAAAGAATTATTTTATTTTAATTTGGATCAGCACCAAGATTATTTATCATTACCCGGCCCATTAGGTAGTAACTGAGTTATTACCGGATGATAATGTTGTATGTCGTATCGTCAATACATGTTAGATTACCATCATCTCCGAATGTCTTTCCACTCCCCACCAAGGTTGGTTGTTAAACCTAAAGACATTCTAAAAGGAAAAGGAAAAAACTAGCATTCTCTAAAATGAATATCGTCCCAACTTATCATCTAAGAGGCATTGGACTTTTCTATTTTGAATTTGGGATCTAGACAAATAAAACTAGTTTTCCTAGTTAGACTCAAAGCACAGCAAGTTGAACATTTTGGACAACAAGTAGTACGTAAAAATCTCGAATAGGCCTCTTAGTTAATTAAGAAGTTTCTTAAGGTGAATAACATGCTAAGGCAACAATTACTCATTTGTATAATTAGACCTATAAGCATAATATCTAGAAGTGTCAAACAACTAGTTAATATGTCAAAAATTAATTAGTTAAATCCGATAGACATGATACTAAGTGATAAATAGTTGTTTATTGATGAAAGAAAATTGTCAAATCATTTAACACATTGTTGTAAATTTGTTAAAATAAAAGGCATGTCAATGTCAAGATAGCATGTTAGAGAATGATCTCAATTAATTTTATTATAAACATGTTGTAAATCATTACATGTTCTTGGAATTAACTTTAGAGGTCTAGAAAAAGACATTCACATGCTAAAATAATTAACGAATGGGAGATCACAATTTTGATTGCTGAAAATGTTGTTAACCAATTATTGTTGAAAATTCATTAGTATGTTGGAGCTTAATTTTGTATGCTGAAAAATTATGCTGGAAACTGAATTTTGACATGCTGAAAAATAATTTTTACATGCTGGAAATAGCTTTACCATGTTGAAAACAATTTTTATGTTATACTGAATAGTATATTTATATGCTAAAAATCAGTTTAATTCTGAAAACTATTTTTTAATTGTTGAAAATTAATTTTTAAGGCTAAAAATTAATATTAATATGATAAAGATCCGTAAAAGGCATGTAGAAAAATAAATACAATCATTGGACATTAATTCCTACATTGTCGGTCAAATTAACACACTAGAACTTGATTTCATCAATAATTTAATTAAAATCCTAAAGACGGAAGTTTTAGGTGCCAAAACAAGTTTATTGTTGATCCTATGTTAAGGTTTGCCTAAGTGATAATTACATGAGAGCACATAATCCCACCCTCCAAGTAATCCCCATAATTTTATTACATTATAGATTTTTTACATACCAACAATTAGTAAAAGCATAAAATAAACTAATCTACCAATAGGAAACTCCTCTTCAATTTTTGAGCGACTCTTCAATTCATAAAACGTCTTTAAGGACACCTGCTAGGCATAATTACAACAATGAAACAAAATAATACACCAAAAATGAGCACAAGACACAACGCAATGAAATAAAAGTATAATAAACAAACATCGAATAGACCCCATAGGCATGTTTTCTAGTATCATAAGGTTATCACATAATATAAGAAAAACTACATCGATAGGATCTTAACTGCAAGCCGCAAAGAAAAATAATAAAGAAGACCTTTAAGCAAAATGATTGAACTAATAGAATGAAACTGAATGCCTTCGTTAAAATCCAAAATGTCAAAGAACTTTAATTTTTGTCTAGGTAAAATTATAACTTGTGTTCAGTAATAGATGAAAAGATGTCCTCTTAATAAAAAGGGATGGGGCTTTATATGTGAGAGTAGCAGGGGATTGAAGGAAACAAAAATCAATTAGTGGTACTAGAAAAGAAAAATAGATAGTTCCATAATCAATTACCGTAAATTAGTATACTAAATCACTAAAGGAGAAAAAATTATGCTAAGTGACATAAATATTCACAATATGTAAAAATTGAAAAAGGCAGCAACAACAGTAAAAAAACCCACATAATTTTCTTGTAATTTTTACCATAAATAGAGCAAATTAACCAATGCATAGATTTTCAATCACACGCAAGTCATAAATATTCAAGTAATACTTAAAATGGACTTCGTTAAAAAGTTGTTTCAATTTCAACAAGGAAACTGAATCAATTAATAGGGTCAACAGTAACAGCCAACCCAATATAAAAATATATAAAATCAGTGAAGCTTCTTTCTATGAATTATGATAATCAATTATAGAAAACTCCATTTACGGTGTGAAATTCAAATCATCAACAGAGAATGAAGAAAAATTATAATACTAAGTCATTCAATTAGGGGAGTGTAAGTAATCACTCGAACAATAATTCTACGTAATCATCTCCGCAACAGTAACAACAATCCACACCAATATGCCCAAAATTATAAGAAAATGATAAATTATGGGTCTATTTCAATTCCTTGTCATGTAAAATTAGGCTTAATGGTAGTTGGTAAATTTTAGGACTTTTAACGTATATTAATCTCAATAGATGAATAAACATGTAATTTGAAAAAGATCAAAGCCGCACACTATCAATCAAGAATTTGGCAAAAAGGGAAAAAAAGAGCATAAGAGAAATGAGGATATTTAGGCAAAAACTTCCATCGAGAAGGCAAACCTGTGACGGAGTACATAAATTTATTATGCATTTAGTATTTTTCGACAATATTTAGTGGGAAGTAGTAGTGGTAGTAGCGGCTTGTAGCTGTTGTTGTCGTTATTTTGTCGACGGGATGGTTGTTTCATTAGTGGAACCAGCTAGAACAGTGGCTGAAAAGAGAGATCTTCGAAAGTCCATAGGCGATGATGGTGATGTTGTTTAGAGTTGGAGAGAGGAGGAGGGATGATGGGGTTTCATTAGTTTACTCGTCGGCTACATGGCTGCTTGTAGTGGCAACTGGTGCCGCTGGTTATTTGCAAGAGGAGGCGTAAGCAGTGGTGGAGCCTTATCGGCAGCTTGCTAGTAATCACATCTGGCGAAGCTGCAGCAAAAAGGAGGAAAAAAATAGAAGGACGATGTCAACCGTCTGATGACCAATTTTGACGGCAACAATCACTGGTTAAGGAGAGAGAGAGAGTACGAAGCGGTTGATCTAGTTGTAGGGTGAAGAAATGGTTTCTCCTTCAGGATTTTGTGGTTAAAAATGTAATAAAGGGTAGATTCAATCTCAGTCGTTGATCGTATGAGATCAACGGTACTGATTAAAATTGAGAGGAGTCAATGGAATTGAAATTGAATATTAAGATTGGGTCAAATTTGAAAATAATTTTGAGCTAAAATTGACACAAATTGAATATAATTGGGCTAGAAGTTAAAGAGAATGAAAAAAATTTAAATTGAATTTGGATTGCTATTTAATAAATATAGTAATGAAAAAAATAATAAGATGTCGATATTAAAAATAAATTACGTATGAAAAATTAATGTTATGTAAAAATATTATATAAAATTATAATAAAAATAAATTAATAATAATAATAATAACAATAATAATAGAAAATATGTTCATAAATTACGAACGTGCGTATTTACAAAAATAATTTAATAAATATTAATAAAACTACATAAAATATTATATAAAAATATAAAATTACTTGATCAAATAAATTGCATATTTAGAAATAATAAATGTGACACGTAAATATTTATTTGATATCAAAATAATATGTAAAGTTATTAACATTTAAAAATAATAATTTTTATTAAAATAACAATGTAAAAGATATATCGGGAGATCAAAATTGGTGTAAACATTTTTTCACTGATCTCAATAAAGGAAGAATCTTGTTGTAACTATGAATGATGTTAAGTTCATCTTTACTAAGGCAGTCCTCGATGAAATCTTCAAAGTTCCTCTAACCAGAATTAATACTATGGTGGATAAGTTTGCATCGATGGGATATCTTGATAAGACTGCTAAATTCAAGAGAACTCTTGGCTATGAAAGAGAAAAAAAAAGAGATGAAATCAAAATTTCAATTATTGTTTGGTGAACAAAGTTTTGCTTCCCAGATCAAATGGAAGGTCTATTGCCTCAATTGCAGAATTATTCCTTATTAAAGTGCTCAATTCTTGTGTCCAGGTGAATCTTCCAAGAATAATGATTCAACATATTGTCAGTATATGTGACTCAAAGGAACATGACCTTGGGTATGGTTTTTCTTCTCTCAAAGGTATTTGATCATTGTGGGGTAAAGCCAACTCGAGAAGTTTCTGTAAAAAGAAATAAACCTTTGATCTTACTACTCTATAGGACTGTGAGTACGTTTTTAAAAAAGATGGAGTGGGAACGATTTCTACTGTGTTCATTCTAATTAACACTCAAAATAAGATTACACTAGAACTGGATGAGATGATTATTCTCCTAGCTGAGAAGGTAACTGAAATTATTGTCTTGAAGGCTTAAATTACTCAAGGACCTAGTGCTGATTTAGGTGACTAAGTAGATCTAAAAGATCAAAATGATCAACTTGCCGCTGAAAATGCAGAACTAAAGAAGAAGTTCGATGAGCTGACTATTGTTTTGGGTACACAAATTTTTATGTTAGTTCAAACACTTCAACACAAGTTCAAGATTAAGTCAAGAACACTTATGAAGTTTTTAACACCTTCAACACAAGATAAAAAATGACCTTTCAATAGAAGAGTATTAATCAGCATTTTAAATAAAAGAGTTGAGGCAGAATAAATTCAAGTCCTTCGAATTCACAGAGTGTCCTTAAGGAAATAATTTCCCTCTAGTACCCGAGGTTGTGAAATTTTCCTCCCAGGATAAAATGACTTCACAACCAGAATGTAGTGGTACATCAAACGTTCTGGTTTTTGTCGAACTCACTCAACGGGAGATAATCACATGGAGTTTTTAGAAGCAAGAGAAATGCTTTTCCTTATGCAAAAATTTTGTACAAACCTGTGGAAAAAAATCAAGTTTATATAGACATGAAGTGCCCCTTCAAAAAGTTGGCAACGGTTCATCGGAAAGGTGTATCCTTTGGAACAGTCATGTCTGCCCATTCCAAACATTGTGTCTTTTTCTGAACAGTCACATCCAATCGAAAAGTCACCCTTTTTTTAAAATAGTGTGTTATTTTCTTGAAGGGTTACGTCCCTTTAGAGGCAGTATTTTGCATTTTTGCAGTAATTTCTAAACCACATGCATACACGTTCATGGAGGAAAAATTAATTTGGATTTTTGGTTCACTTGGTTTTCCACGTTTCAAATAAATTTTGTCCAAAAAACTAATCTCATCGATCAATCATTTGACAAATCCAAATTTAAAGTCGAAGTCGAGCCGAGTAAGCGACGATGATGATGATGCGAGACACCTCTTTGTTCTTACCTCACTATCCATGTAGAGATGCATTTCGTAATAGGAACACATGAAAGTTTCTTTCTCCCACCAATGTGGGAGAATTAGTAGACTTTCCATTTTTATTCCTAAGATCACATCCGCAACTCCAAGGTCTTTCATATCAAACTTGCTTTCAAGCATTCATTTTATAGAATTTATGTCAAAAAAGTCTCTACTATTAATTAACGTATCATCCACATACAAACAAACAATGACCTTGTGATTCAGAGTGTTTTTAATGTAAACACATTTATCATATTTATTTATCTTGAACCCGCTTGTCAACATGGTTTGGTCAAACTTCACATGCCACTGTTTAGGTGCTTGTTTTAGTCCATATAGTGACATAACTATTTTGCACACCTTCTTTTCTTTACTAGGAACCACAAAACCCTCGGGTTGTTTCATGTAAATTTGTTCCTCTAATTCTCCATTTAGGAATGTTGTTTTCACATCCATTTGATGGATTTCAAGACCATATACCGCCGCCAAGGCAATTAACATCCAAATTAACGTTATCCTTATTAGTGGCGAGTATGTATCAAGGTAATCAAGGCCTTCCTTCTGTTTGAATCCTTTTACTACAAGTCTTGCCTTGTATTTATCATCCGCTTTCATTTTCCTTTTGAAGATTCATTTAGAACCTAAAGGTTTCTTTCCTGGAAGAATATCAACCAATTCCCACGTATGGTTGCTCAAGATTGAATCAATTTCACTATTGATTGCCTCTTTCCAAAAAGATAAGTCTGAAGACGTCACCGCTTCTTTAAATGTTTGAGGCTCATTTTCTAAGAGAAATATTACAAAATTTGATCCAAACAAAGTTGAGGTTCTTTGACGTGTACTATGTCTTGGATTCTCATCATTATGTACATCCTCACTTGGTTCATCTCTAGGTCATATAGACCCTCCACTAGAGTGTTCATGTCTAGTTTTATACAGATAAATGTGTCTAAAGAATTCAATATTTTCTAATTCAATTACCATATTTTCAGTGATATTCGAATGTGTGGATTTATGAACCAAAAATTGGCATGCTTTACTACTTTAAGCATATTCTATGAACACGCAGTCCACTTTCTTAGGTCCTTTCTTTATCCTTTTAGGCATAGGAACTTAGACTTTCGCTAGACACCCCCACACTTTGAAATATTTCAAGTTGGGTTTCCTTCCTTTCCATTTTCATATGGAATTGATTGTATTTTACTATGGAGAACTCTATTAAGTATTTGATTGGATGTAAGAATAGCCTCCCCTCACAAGTTTTGCGGTAAACCTAAACTTATAAGTAAGGCATTCATCATTTTCTTTAAGGTTTAATTTTTTTTTCCGCAATTCCATTAGATTAAGGTGAATACGGGGCTATAGTTTGATGGATAATTTTATTCTTTACTCATATTTCTGCAAAGGAAGATTCATATTCTCCATCACTATCACTTCTTATCGTTTTGATATTTTTCTCTAACTGATTTTCAACTTCTATTTTATATTACCTAAACGTATCTATTGCTGCATTCTTACTATTTAGCAAATAGACATAACAATATCTAGTGCAATCATTAATAAAAGTTATAAAATACTTTTTCCCACCACGAGATGGTGTTGACTTCATATCATAAATGTCAATGTGTATTAAGTCTAAGGGATTAGAATTCCTTTCAACGAACTTATACAGATGCTCAGCATACTTTGATTCCACACACATTTGACATTTTGATTTATTGCACTCAAAGTTTGGCAAAACTTCTAAGTTAATCAGTTTTCGCAATGTATTATAATTGACATGTCTTAATTATTCATGCCATAAATCATTAGACTTGGCCAAGTAAGAAGAAACAGAAATTTTATTGATTTCAACATTCATTACATTCATCTTAAATAGGCCCTCAATAAGGTAGTTTTTTCCTACGTACACTTCTCCTTTACTAAGTATAATTTTTCTGGAAATAAATATACATTTGAATCCATTTTTTTCAAGAAGTGATATGGAAATCAAGTTCTTTCTTAACTCCGGTATATAGAGGACATTGTTGAGAGTCAACATTTTGCCTAATATCATTTTTAAGCATACTTTTCCCATCTCTTCAATTTTTGCAGTTACAGAGTTTGCCATATATATCTTCTCTTTGCCTTGAGCCCAAGCGAACGCAGCACACAACTCTTTATTTATACTAACGTAGCGGGTGGCACCAGAATCCATCCACCATTCTTGAGGATTTTCCACCAAGTTATATTCCTAAAGAATGACACATAGATCATTCATTTTATTCTTGGATTCAGCCATATTTGCTTGATCCTTCTTTTTGCCTTTTTTGGGGCACGATAATCTATAGATTTCCAATCTTGCCATAATTAAAGAATTTTCCCTTGAATTTCTTCTTAGGTTGATTTCTTTGTTATTCAGTTTTTTTTTTTTGTTCTTTGAGTTGTTGGGGTCGTCTTCTACAATATTAGCTCCATTCATTGCAGAATTTCCTTTAGACCTCCTCTCTGTGGCTTTATTGTCTTTCTTAATGTGCAACTTGATAATGATGTCTTCGACTGTCATCTCATTTTGCTTATGTTTTAAGTAATTCTTGAAGTCCTTTCACAAAGGTGGCAACTTCTCAATAATCGCAGTAACTTGAAATGTCTTGTTCACAACCAAACCTATAAGAAAGTTTATGTGAACATTAAGAACATTTTTAGCTTGTTCAAATAAGGTATCCATTAAGTTCATACCTTCCACAAGTAGATATTAGATGATGACTTGTAAATCCTGTACTTGAGAAATGACAGTCTTGTTGTCGATCATTTTGTACTCTAGAAATTGCGCAACATAGAACTTCTTGGTTCCCGCATCCTCAATTTTATATTTCTTTTCTAGTGCATTCCACAATTCTTTAGATATCTTCATTACACTATAGACATTATATAGGTCATCATAGAGACCACTTAGGATGTAATTCCTACATAGGAAATCGGAATATTTCCACGCCTCTGTTACAACGAATCGCTCCTAGTCTGAAGTTCCTTCGGACACTTTTGGAGCATCTTCTGAAATAAACCTTTAAAGACATAAGGTTGCCAGATAGAAGAACATCTTCTGGTGTCACCTCTTGAAATTAACTCCAAAAATATTTTCGAGATTTTTTGCTAGTGCCATAGCGGGTGACGCATTTGTACGACTGGTTGTGGCAACATTAGTTGCTACCACACTTGTCACACCATCAACATGACCTTATGTAGTCATTTTTCTTGTCATAAAAAGACAATCAACTTTAGTATAAAATTATACTTATTACAAGTTCGTAGCAACTTATAAATACCACTTATTTCTAGTTTAACGATGAAGTTTTTATATCTTTCAATCGTTAACCAAATAACCTTTAACTTGAAATAAAGATTTTATTTCTTCAAATCACTTGTTAAGTTCAAACGAAGTAGAAATCTTAAAGCTTTAATCTCCAGAAATCCAAACAATACAGATTATCAAGCTTATTTCCTTAAGATTGTTGTTTCGGGTACACAAATTTGTATGTTATTTCAAACACTTCAACACAAGTTCAAGATTAATTCAAGAACATATATGAATTGTTTAACATCTTCGGCACAAGATCAAAAATGACCTTTCAATATAAGTGTGTTAATCAGTATTTTAAAGAAAAGTGATGAAGCAGAATAAAGCCAAGTCCTCCAAATTCACGAAGTGTCCTTAAGGAAATAATTTCCCTCAAATACCCAAGGTTGCGAAATTTTTCTCCCAGGATAATATGGCTTCACAACTAGAATATAGTGGTACCTCAATATTCTGGTTTTCGTGAAACTCATTCAATGGGAGATGATCAGTTTTTAGAAGCAAGAGAAATATTTTTACTTATGCAGAAATTTCATACAAACCTGTGGAAAAAAATCAAGTTTATATAGCCATGTAGTGCCCCTTCCGAAAGATGGCAATGGTTCATCAGTCACATCTGACCAAACAGTCACCCCTTTTCGAAATGGTGTGTCATTTGCTCGAAGGGTTGCATCCATTCTGAGGCAGCATTTCACATTTCTGCAGTCATTTTTGAACTGCATGCATGCACGTTCATAGAGGAAAAATTAATTTCGATTTTAGGATCACTTAGTTTTCCACGTTTCAAATAAATTTTATCCAAAAAATTAATCTAATCGATCATTTGACAAATTTGAAGCCGAAGCCGAGCAACGACATGACAACGACGGTGTGAAACACGTCTTTGTTATTGCCTCACTATTCATGTGAAGATGTGTTTCTTAATAAAGTTTCTTCATCTCATCAATGTGAAAGAATTTATTTCTTAGTACACTTTCCTTTTTTAAGTGTGAGCTTATTTTTTCCTCCACTAATTTCATCCATTTTCCATTCATACTCTTAACTTGAACCCAACACTGACTCAATAGATCATTGAGGATAACTGAGTTTCTGAGACGCCTTGATGTTGTTATCTTCACATGTTCCCTATCCTTTTAAGTTTTCTAAAAAGTTCTCATATGATTCATCTTTGTTTGTTAACCCTATTTTAATCCCTAGACATGTGCACTGTTTATTTTCTTATCGGTAAGACTTGGATATTGACTGTGTCATCTAATTGTCTTGGTCAGACTAGTATTTAATTATATTTTCTTGATCTTATCTGAATTTTTGTTTCTTTATATGATTAATTTTGGATTATTCATTTGCTTGAGCCTTTACCCTGCTTCTATAACTGTTTTTAATGATGCCAAAAAGGGGAAAACTGGTAAAGGCTTGGTGTGAGGAGGAACTTTGTATGAGGGGGAACTATTAATGAATTGATAAGGAACTGGTATAGCTGATGCCTTGGTGTGAGAGAGAGCTGGCTGATGTGAAGGGGAACTCATCCTAGAGAGGTCCTTATTGATTATAAGGAATTGTAAATATATGTGAATCTGTTCATTAAGTTTATCATCATAAAAAGGTGGGAAATATTTGATTTAGTGCCTTGTATGTTGTATTGTTTGGATGATTAAAAAACCTGATAAAGGGACCTGGTTGCTACTTTTTGCAGGCACACATTATATAGATAACTTTTTGTTTGTTTGTGCCAGTTGGATCCATACAGACATGCAAGTAGGCATTATGGTGCATTACAGTGGTCCCCATTTATCATCCAATGAAATCCTTTTCTCTCCAATGATCATCCTCATATATATAAATATATACACACATTATTATGTTGGGAAGAAACCTAGTTTTTGCACATTCTAAGAAATGACATTCTTCTTGCAAAAACGGCTAGTTTTCACTATTGAAGACAAACCTTCAACAACCTAGAAACTAGCTTGCTCATAGTGAAGAATCTACTAGTTCTAGGTTGATCAAATCTTTGTATCCTGAGCTTAAATTGTGCCATCGCTCCTTATTCTGAAGTACTGTGTGGTTAGTTGTTTTTAATTTCTTTCGATAAGGTGAGTAGCTGGTGTCAGCTATTGGAGTCTTCACTTTAGAGTTATTGTGAAGAAGTATTGGAGTGGAGTTATTGTAAGGGGTTAGGAATTAAAAGGTTGATTTCTAGACTAAGTTTAGTTAGAGGTAGCTAATGAGGTATGTCACAGTAGAGGTATTATGAAGAAATGTTGCATTAAATTACTCCAAAACGGTTAGGAATTAAGAGTTTAGTTCCTAGATTGCATAAGGTTATAATAGCTTAATTCTTGATGATTAGTGAAGTTGTTGGCGAAATCCTACTTGGGTAGGTCGTGGTTTCACTTCCTTGAGTAAGGAGGTTTCCATGTAAACATCCTCTGTCTTTTACTTTTATGTTGTCTTCATTATGTTTTTATTGTTGTTGAATATCATTATATAGGGATCTGGTACTTGATCAGGTCCGTGTTATAGTGGTGGACTCTTGTGAACTTACATTTTATCTTAGTAAAAATGAGATTTAACACAGGTATTCAACAGCAAGATATTCAAGAGCAAGATCTTGACAACATGGATAAGGCTCTAAGAGTTGAAGCAACCCAAATAGTTGCGGAGGTTGAAGAAGCTAGGTGTCGTGAAACTGTTGCAGCTCTTGCTAATGTTGCCTGTAGGAACCAATGACATGAGAGCTATAGTCAACGACCAGCTCTGTGATATGTCACACATGATGAGGAGGACACTAATATTAAAGAAATAGGTGTTATAGGTGCCATAGTACCAGCTTCGCTGGCTCCTGGTGCCATGTTTGACATAACAAGTACTATGATATAGTTGTTAAATGTGAAGGGATTGTTCGGAGGAGCTACTGGAGATGATCCAAACCTTCACCATTGAATGTCCTAGGAATATGCAAAGCTTACAAGTTGCAAGGTGTTAGTCCAGATGCCAACATACTTTGGTTGTTTCCGTTCTCATTGTCCAAGAAAGCACCTCTTTGTCTGACAGAACTACTTGATGACTCTATCACTAATTGGGTATAGCTAAAGGAAGCCTTTATGTATAGATTTTTCCCACCATCCTGAATGTTTCAATTGAGGGACAAAATTAATAACATAAACAATAATTTGGAGAAGCTTTACATAAGGTGTGGCGTAGGTTCCAAAAGAAGTTGAAGCAATGCCCCAAACACAAGTTGTCTAATGAGCTTCTTTTGGAAACATTCTGTAGGTTTTTGAACGCTATAACTAAGGTGGTGCCTGATACTATAGTTGGTGGTTCTTTGATGAAACATATTTATATAGTTTCTGCTATGGTGTTGGATTGGGTCACGAGAACAAGTAGAGCTTGGCAACCCTAGGAGTCTGAGGTATCTGTTGGTACTTACCATGAGTGGATGTTAGTTGAGCAACGCTGAAGTGAAGAAGAGCATGATCGGGATATGGATAATCTAAAGGCGCAAATGGACCTAATTACAAAGTACTTAATAGGGTCAGTTCTAGGAAGGTGAATGTTGTTGGTTCATAAGGAAAGAAGCCAAACAAAGATGATTATTATTCTAATTTTAAGGAGGAGGCTAATTTTGTTAATAACCAGATGGGGTGTTTCTGTACCAACGCCCAAGGGTCCAATCAAGACTCTTTATGCCAAGGTCAAGAAAATCAAGGTCAAAACTACTATAAAGATAACAATTATGAGCTTGGGCATAGAGATAGAGATCAAGGTAATTGGTTAATAAATATGGGTATCAGAATGACCGAAGTGGTATCTATGTTACTCCAAAGGATAGAGATTAAGGATATGCAAGTGGCTCTAGGTGCTAAAAAAGGTAGAATCCACTGATGGCGGCATTAAGGAGATTCATGGAGATAAATCTAATATGAGCCAGTTGGTTGACTCTCATTCTACTACCATAAAAAAGTTAGAGCTGCAGATGGGACGAATTTCTAGATAATTGAGAAGGACAAGGTGGTGAAATTTGTTGATAGGTTATGTTACTATGTCTGAGTCAAAGTCGTCATATTTCATACCTAGACGTTGTTAATACTGTTAACCAAATGGAGGTCAGTAGGCGTATAAAGCAGTTATGCAAGTTAATAAAAGGCTCATGGGAATGTGAGAGATGATACACTACGAACAAGGAAGGCACGAAAACACACTCCAAAACAGTCCATAATTCACAAGGAACCAAGGACCTTTTGGAGACCACTCTCGGATTCAACAATAACACCAAGAAATGAAATAACAAAGGTGTATTAGACACTAAATCAGCCACCACAAACTAAGATTAACAACACAATATGAAGACAAGATGAACAATAACAACATGAAGAACAACAACACACGGCTTACATTACCAAGAACACAAACGAGTATACGATTACAAGAAAGGAAAGGATAGATAGTGTGACATACAATATTACATACTCTAAGAACCTAAAGATGTATCAAATCTAAGGACCCTTAAAACAGACAATATGAACACCTACACTCTTCGGTGTACACAAGAGGGACCTCAATCCTTTAAGAACCTAACGTTCCAAGCCATGAATCCAACACGAGTGATTCCACACTCAAGTTGAAACCTAGTTACAATTTTCGGTTAAGGCGGGCCTTTCTCACAGGAGAAATTTCCTAAGTGTTAAAACTTCAATATTCATCAAAATCTAATAAAAGAAAATCCTACAATGTTCTTTATATAGTGTATTACAAATAGAAGCTAAAAAGACCAAAAGGCCCCTTAGTAAAGGGGTGCCCCTCTAGTGTAGTATCTTGTAGTGTTTGGACGGTTTTTGGGTGCATTTTGGTGCTCCTTTGCACTTCTCTTGCTCACACTAAGTTGCGGGTCCAACTTACACCCTCATAAGTCTATCTACGTGATCGTGCTTGTATCATCCTCCCCTTTTTGAAAAAAATTCGACCTCGAATCCATACCTTGCAAAATCAAAAGAAGATAAACAAACACGTATCCTCATGACATGAAGGTTAGGGTTAGCAAAATAAACACATCAACATGCCATGCCGAGTTGGAACAAACTTGAAGTATATCCATGGGTCCTTTGTATTAAACATGAAAAGCTTAGTACAAATGTCACACAGGAAGTGGCTATAGTGAGCATGGGTCGAGACTACTCCTATCATACCCTAAGATGGCACCGGGATCAAATGGGAGAAGTAGCCATTGACATGGGTTTCGGACATACTCCCTTTCAAAAGGGTTATCCACATTTAGCTTCAAACCACCACGGGCAGCCAAGGGATTACGACCAAAACCATTTTCACAAGAACAATCATATTTCGGGTTCCCTAAACATTCAAGCAATTCAAGGTCATTTTCACCCGATTGACTATTCCTTTTCGAGACTACACATTCCCTACCCTTAAGAGTACTCTCATTTTCCAAGAAGAGATTTTCATCTTAAGGAGGAATGTTGTCACACCATAGTGGGTTGGCATATAAGCTATAGCCTTCAACGCAAGTTATGTCGTTGACATCACTTGCACCGCTAGGTTCATTAAGAGAGATTAAACTACCTTCAAACAAGACATTGTACCTAAAGAGAGAAGGTTTTACCCCATGGGCAGATTTGCGACAAGCAAGCTCGCACTCTTTAAGTTCACTATCAAGTTTCGAAGAGGTTTCAATCTCTTCTCTGAGAGGCAAAACCGAAACTACACCCTTTTGGATATTACTAGCCATATCACAACATTCGACACTTATGGTAATGTAGGAAGTAACGTTTTTACCTTGTAACTTATATAAGCTACGGTCTTTACCTTGGTGTGGGTTGGGGCAGCCCATCTCTTCCTTCGGGAAGCTCTTATCACAAGGTGTTTGGACAAGAGTAATTGGATTTTGTGGGAAAAGTTTGGGTATCAATTGGCGTATATCTTCAATGTGTCGTTTGATATCTTCACAATGGTTATGGAGGCGATCACACGTGGCATTGATATTATTGGCAGTCATGGTACCTAAAAGAAAATACAACAACAAACAACAAAACAAACTAGTTAGCTCAAAATAGCCTCACCACACTCTCGCTCTTTGATTGCATCACATGTAGCTTCACTCGTGTTGTAAGTCAGGTAAGGAACTGTGAGGAGTTGAGGGTCGATTCTACTCTTGTCCAAAATAGATTTTGGTTTGAAACACAAACAAAATCTTGTAGAACTTGAGTCAAGAACTAACAACGTATTCAAAACGATAAAAGTACACAACAAACGCTAACACAAACAAACGCACTCTACAATTAACTTACAATCTAGTAGGAGATTACTAGTTTGTCAATTAGTATTAGAATCAACAAATGAAACTAAGAATCCAAGATTTTAAGCCAAATTTTTTTTTTGGTATTGTATGGAATTTGGTGATGTGGCGGTCTAGGATTAGTTGCGGTTTTTGAAAGGTTCTTATTTTTTCCAACTTTGAAATTTTGGTTTGAATTTCAGTTCTTGAGGTGGTATGGCCGCCCTAGGAGAAGAAAATAATAAAATTAGAGCCCTTTTTACCTTTTAAAAAGGTTTGACTTTTCTTACATCTTTTAGGCAAGACACCTTTTTGGAGGGTTGGTGGATTTTTCCTCTTTTGTACACCTAGGAAAGTGGTCTTTCTCTCTTTTGGAAACTAGTTTTTTTGGTAGATCTTTAGTTCCCCTTCCCTTTTGGTTGGTCTTTGGGCTTTGTTTTCAAGACTAACAAAGACTTCACTTCTTTCCACTTGGTTTTTGAATCAAAACAACACTATTGAAGAGTCTTCTTGGAACTAGATATGAAAATTGGTCTAGAACAACAAGAACCTTCAATAGAAGTTTGAAAACCAAACATCACGTGAACCTTCAATAGAAGTTTGAAAACCAAGCATCACGTGAACCTCCAAGAATCAAAACACATCTTGTCAAGCTTATAACCCAAAACACAATATCAACAACTCAAGTTCAAGACAACACCTTCAAGATTTCAGATCCACAACAACAACACCAATAATGTTCAAGTTTTTGAAACCGTAACAACAATACCAACAACAATGCTCAAGTTCAACTTGGATCTAGACTCAAGGGTGTTAGTGAAGACAAAACTAACACTTAGAAACAACTAAGACAAGTAAAACACACCTAGATCTAGACACAAATCTCGACAACACACAACAAGAACATAATTTCGGTCAAGAACGCAAACACGAACAGATTGCTATTTTTCTAGAATTTTTAGTTTTCAATAATTTTATTTTTTGATTTTCATGTTTACGAGCCCAAGATTGATCTTATGGAACAAAATCAGTCTTATCTCTAATACCAAATGATGCGACACGAACAAGGAAGACACGAAAATACACTCCGAAACAGTCCACAATGCACAAGGAATCGAGGACCTTTTGGAGACCACTCTCGGATTCAACAATAACACCAAGAAAAGAAATAACAAAGGTATATTAGAACCAAATCAGCCACCACAAATAAGATTAACAACACAATATGAAGAAAATATGAACAATAACAACATGAAGAACAACAACACACGGCTTATATTAACAAGAACACAAACGGGTACACGATTACAAGAAAGGAAACGATAGATAGTGTGGCATACAATATTACATACACTGAGAACCCAAAGATGTATCAAATCTAAGGACCCTTAAAACATGTAATATGAACATCTACACTCTTTGGTGGACACAAGAGGGACCTCAATCCTTCAAGCACCCAACGTTCCAAGCCATGAATCCAACACGAGTGATTCCACACTTAAGTTGAAACCTAGTTTTAATTTTTGGCGAAGGAGGGCATTTCTCACGAGAGAAATGTTCTAAGTGTTACAACTTAAATATTCATCAAAATCTAATGAAAGAAAATCCTATAATGTTCTTTATATAATGTATTACAAATAGAAGCTAAAAATACCAAAAGGCCCCTTAGGAAAGGGGTGCCCCTATAGTGTAGTATCTTGTAGTGTTTGGATGGTTTTTGGGTGCATTTTGGTGCTCTTTTGCACTTCGCTTGCTCACATCATGATACGGGACAAATGGTTCTCTTATCTTTTGATGACATCTTTGGAGGCCAACACATAGAGGCTCAAGACTTGGTCATCTCTAGGATACGAAAGCATATATGTAGAGACCATTTTGGGCACTTGATGGAGCAATGCCGCATGTGGAAGATTGCTTGGAGCATTCGAGACTTGATGACTCACGGCCTTGGACAATACTTAATGGCTCACGACTTTGGACATCTTCATTAAGGGAATTTTGGTCACTTTACTTTGTCCAAATACACTCCATGGCCTCCTCTCCTCATTAAGGGCATTGTTGTTATTTTGTCTTGTCTTGTAATTGAATAAATAGAACATGTTAGGGTTATTTTCACTTAGTTGATGAAGGATGAAATATTGAAAGACGTATTCTCTCTCTTTGAAAGTGTTTCACCTTAGTGTAGTACTTAGATAGGGCTTGGAATAGCCATGGTAGTATAGGGCTTGGAAAAGCTAATATTGATCTTTGCTTGGAAATAATGGATCTTGAGGTGAGTTGATTACCTTGGCAGTCACCGTAAGAGTGTGGTTTTGATTATTACATTCATTAGGGGTTTTTGAGTTTAATACACTCTTTAGTTCTTAATCTTGTAATAATCTTGGTCTCACTATCTATCCTTTACTTTTGTTGTTGTTATCTTGTGTAGTGAACTGTTTTGGGTCCTTTATTGAATCCGAAACTTGCATTATTGTTATTCATCTTGTTCCTCATGTTTTGTACTTGTTTTTGGTGTTATATACACTATTGTATCTTGTATTCTTCTTGTTGATAGCGAATTCGAGAGTGGTCTCCATCTTGGTCCTCGGATCCTTAAGATTGTGGATTGATTTGAAGTGTGTTTTGTGTCTTTCGTTGTCATTCTCGTATCATTTGGTATCAAATCATGGCTTGATCTAGTTCCTACAATATCAAATATTGGGATAGCTCACTTGAAAAATAAAAAAAAATAAAAAAAATAAAAATCTGAAAATTCTAGAAAAAAAAAAACAATCTGTCTATTTTGTGTTCTTGGCCAAAAATTGTGTTTTTGTTGTGTCTTGGCCGAGATTTTTACTTGTATTTGTTGTCTCTAAGTGTTAGTTTTGTTTCTCTCTAACACATTGAGTCTACATCTTGATTTGAGCTTGTATTTTGATGTTGTTGTTGTGAACAAAAGCTTGGCCCTTTGTTGTTGAACATTGTTGTGGTAGAAATTGTTGTTGAGAAACTAGACTGGCCGTGTGTGTGGTTGTTGTTATTGAAAGGAATGTTGTTGTTGTTGTTCTTGGTGAATGTTGTTGTTGTTCTTGAAGTTCTTCACAACCTTCATCTCTTGTTAAAACCGAAGATACAACACCAAAGAGACTTGGCCGTTTGTTGGTGTGGATTGGAGTTGGCCGTTGGAATTGTTGTTATTCTTGAAGGTTATTGTTATTGTTATTGGTGTGGTTGTTGTTGTTCTTTAAGTTCTTCACCTTCCTTCATATATTTTTAGAACATAAAGTGAATGATAGATCCTAAAAGGTGAAGGAAAGAGGTATAAGTAATTGTTAGTCTTGAAAGACCCTCAACCACCAAAAGACTTTACATCAATTGTCAACCACTTTCCCATGAAACAAGGCTCCATGTTTTAAGGAAAAGTACTATAAAAGTCAAGTCTTGAAAATTGAAACTTGAAAAAAGGCTCCACGACTTATTCTTCCCTCTTAAAACAAATTCCACCAATTCAAATAAAAATTGGTTAAGACTTGGGCTTTGGAAAATAAAAATTGTAGAAACCGCAACCAATATGTGGCTGCCATGTCATCAAGTTACTATTCATGCATCAAATTTTGGCTCAAATTTTAGATTATTAGTTTCACTTTATTGTTTCCTTAGTTTCCTATCTTGATTCTAGAATTAATTAAAAACTAGTAATCACCTACTTAGTTGTAGATTAATTGTTGAATCCATTTCTTTCGTGTCTTTGTTATTTGTGTGCTTTTTCTCATTTTTAACTCGTAGTAACTTCTTTGTTTCAATTTCGTAAGTAAATTTTATTTTTGTACCTTGAGTCGATCAAACAAGAATTTATTCCAGCTGCCAACTAGAATTGACATCCTATTGACTACCGGGGTATAAGAAACTTTCAATATTCACCGCTCCAATTGTGAGAATCACAAAGGTGAGTGTATATGAGTGTTAGTGAGGAGCTTTTACTACTAATCTTGTTTGTTCATTGTGTAGGTACAAAGGTGATATAAGGGGAATATGTCTTTGATAGTTGGGGATTATTGTGACTACAACATGGGAGACTATGATTGTAGTGAGGGGTTTTATGGCTACGAAGTTGATAGAGATTGCAGAGGCTATGAAAATAGCTATGATAAAAACTTGGGCAGATTTGAGAGTTACAATTTTGAGGTAGAAAATGAGGTGAATGAAGTGCCTAGTTCTTAGGGTGACTTTGGAGATGATGTAGGACTTCGTGATGGATCTTATGATAACATTAGGGCATGTGAGGAGTCTTACACTTCTCACTCCAAACATAGATTTGGTGTTAGGTATAACCCTTTCGTTCGCAAAGCTTATGAGAGTTATGATGAGAGTATACGTGAGGAGTGTGAAGATTCATATTCTTCACCTTGTATTACTTCTTATCAAGGTCGATATAGTATGAATGGTTATACTAGCTCTAGTAGAGGTTGTCCAACGAGAAGAAAAGAGTATGTATCTCCAAAATCGAGGGGTACTTGTGTGCTTTATAATGTTGATCCGAGAAGGAGTGTACACTCCAGAAAAGTGACCATTTTTGGGATACCGGGATGCCTTATTGTGTTAAATGATAGGTACTATAAAAACTATATCATTCCATCCATGGTTGACTACTTGGGGTTGTTTCGCAAGCCTTTACTTGTTCCATACTTCTTGGACGGGTTTAAGGTTATCGAGAGAGTCAAAGTTGTCTTCTCACAATTTGAATACCATGAGGCGGTATGGTGCGATATTCTTTCATTGACATATGGTCATGCAGCTTAAGTGCCAATTGGTTTCCACAACATAGAGTCCTAAATGTACAAAATTAGCCTAATATTGTAAGAGACCGGTGGGGAAATCACCTCGTAACTTACATGCTGCCTGAGCCACAAAGAGCAGTGAATACTTACTCCAATCAGAATGCTTATAAAAGACAAAAGATTGAGAGAAGTAAGGGTGTGCAAGGTGGTAATCTGACAGTGGAAAAAGGAGAGGTTGTGGGAAGTGAAGTAAGGGGATTTTCACCAAAACGAGCTAACATTGTTTGTCCTTCTATTTCTAAGAACATTTGTGTAGGTACCGACATGGAAAGTGAAGGAGAGCAATGCCAAAGTAAATTTGCTGCCCAAGCTTGTGGAGGACCTTCACAACACGGCAAAGGAGAGTTTACTCAAGAACTTCAAGGTAAAATAGCTAACTCTTACACTTTTGTGCATGTGAATGATAATTGTGTGGCTAGTAGCCCATTGAGTGAGAGTAGTAGCTTACTTACTTGTGAGTCTAATGATTCTTTTCCTCTTGTTGATGATGTACATGTTGTGAGTGTGGATACACTAGTTGATCTTATTGATGACCAAATTGACTCTTCTTGTAAGATCAATTTATGTCCACCTAGTGTTGAAGCCTATATGTTGAACGTAAGTACATCGTCTTGTATAATTGGTATTGATTAACTTATTTGTGAAAAGTATCCACCACTTGAGTATGTGTGTAATATGATTAATAGAATTCAAGTGAGTAAAGTACTTGAAAATATTGGTCAACAAAAAGGGAGTGAACCCGAGTGATATTCTTGGGACAATCTTATGCTTGAAACTACTTTGAAACTTGATATTGATCTCTTAGAGAGTGAGGAACTTGCTTGTTCCAAATCTTCCCGTGGGTTAGATCATGCACTCTTTAGGTATAATGTCTTGTTTGAAGATGATATAAACACTCTTAATGAGCCTAATGGTGAAAAAGATGGTATAGCTTACCTTGTAGGCTATAGCCTACATGTTAACCCACTATGGTGTGACAACATTCCTACTAAAGATTGAAATCTCTTCTTGAAAGGGGAGAGTACTCTTAAGGGTAAGAAATGTGTAGTCTTGAAAGTTACCCCTTCTTATACATCATGTGACTTTATTGTCGAGAGTACTCATGGTGATGATTGGAAAACTAGTAGTGAGTACACACATGAGGGCACCTTAGTAGAAGTCGACTTGAGTGATACTTTTCTCTACTCTCTATTTGCTTTGGATGATATGTATGATATTGTAGAGAGTATGTCATTTAGTTTGGGTGGAGACCACGGGAAAGGGAAGTGTTGTCTAGACCCGTGTCTATGGCCACTCCCCGTTTGACCCCGGTGCGAAATATGGAAATGATGATGTTAGTGCACCCAACTTGTTGCTTGGTCTCCATGACAAGAAAAATGTCATTCTTGGTGATTCCTGTAACCAAGTCCTTTGTGTACCTTTTATTGAGCTTTTAATATTTAATGTAAAGGATCCTTGGTTATATTGCAAATATGTGCGACCTTGGTATGTTGAGATGATTTGTTGTTCTAACCCTAACCCTCATGCCATGAGGAGTTTGTATTTTCTTGTCCTCTCTTCGGTTTTGTAAGGTTTGGATTTAAAGTTGAATCTTTTTCAAGAAGGGGGGATGATACGGGACAAATGGCCCTCTTATCTTTTGGTGACATCTTTAGAGGCCAACACATAGAGGCTCAAGACTTAGTCACCTCGAGGATACGAGAGCATACATATAGAGACCGTTTTGGGCACTTGATGGAGTAATGCCGCATGTGGAAGATTTCTTGGAGCATTCGAGACTTGATGACTCACGGCCTTGGACAACACTTAATGGCTCATGACTTTGGACACCTTCAATAAGGGCATTTTGGTCACTTCACTTTGTCTAAATGCACTCCATGGCCTACCCTCCTTATTAAGGGCATTGTCATCATTTTGTCTTTTCTTATAATTGAATAAATAGAATATGTTAGGGTTATTTTCACTTAGTTGATGAAGGATGAAATATTGAAAGACTTATTCTCTCTCTTTGAGAGTGCTTCACCTTAGTGTAGTTCTTAGATAGGGCTTGGATTGCCATGGTAATATAGGGCTTCAAAAAAGCTAATATTGATCTTTGCTTGGAAATGGTGGATCTTGACGTGAGTCGATTACCTTGGCGGTCACCATAAAAGTGTGGTTTTAATTATTACATTAATTAGGGGGTTTTGAGTTTAATACACTCTTTAATTCTTAATCTTGTAATAATCTTGGTCTCACTATCTATCCTTTACTTGTGGTTATCTTGTGTAGTGGACTGTTTTGGGTCCTTTATTGAATCTGAAACATGCGTTATTGTTATTCATCTTGTTCCTCACGTTTTGTAGCTATTTTTGGTGTTATATACACTATTGTATCTTGTATTCTTCTTGTTGATAGTGAATCCGAGAGTGGTCTCCATCTTGGTCCTCGGATCCTTAAGATTGTGGACTGATTTGGAGTGTGTTTTGTGTCTTCCATTGTCATTCTCGTATCACACCATGTCGCGGGTCCAACTTCCACCCTCATAAGTTCATCTATATGATCTTGCTTGTATAAAGAGAGATGGGAGAAAAGCTTGTCATAGTACACCTATTAATAATGCTCCAATGGGGATAGGGTGCTCATGGTAAGGTTCTGCAAGACCAAACCAATCAGCTGTATTTTCTTCTTTCAATGTTTCACCAGCCTACTAGGGGCATCAACAACATCATAAGCATGGTGGTTCATCTCGTGCAGGGACCCACACTTGTAAGCTATGTGGGAAGCTCATTATGGTTAGTTCATGAAGACCAAGGAAGGACTTCAACTATCATTCAAACACCATCTCAATCAGTCGGGCTACTACTCAGGCTACCAGGGTACAGGGAGCTCAAGCAGAGACCCCTCCTTGTTTGTTTGATATGGTCAGACAAGATATGAATGCATTCAATGCAGTGGTTTCCGATTATATTGCTTGCACTCTCTAAAAATATTTTTGCACCCATATTGAATCCTCCAAAGCACACTGCTTTTCGAGACTCTTTGACATGCACCCATTGATATATTGAAGAGTCGAACAACATATGTTGCATGTATGCGTTCCTTATGTTCTCATGATGCTTTTGCACTTATATATCCGTGGTGTACTTCAATGTGTTTTAATTTTTTTGCTCCATTTTTTAATAGGAAAGTTGTTATACTTTATGTTCCATTTAATATATTGACCCCAATGAGAGAACCTGTTAAGAGTAGACATTAGTCTATATATTACACAAATTTTAATAGTGAACAAAAAATAACTTTATTTATCCAGTATTCAGATTAAAAATTCATCTTAATGATCAGACATATAAACTGATTCAAACCTTTCAATCTAATAACAAACGGAGCCTTATGTGATCCACTCCTAGCCATCTGTATTTTTGTTCTCTTCTAATTTATTAGTGGAAAATTTTCCTGTTATGTCAGCAGCATATTCTTTTTTTTTTAATCCGTTTGTAATTGTGGTTGACAGTGGAAGATAGGACAAAATTAAACCCACAAGCCTTTTGAGAATGAAGGGCTAAAATTGAATTTGATTTTGAGTGAACATCACATTCACAAAATGACTGGTGAATCCGGCTATGTTGATAAACTGACAAAGCTAGCCACAGCACGTTGATGCGTGGAAGATAAACCAACCTTACCCTTCTCCAAACCGCACTATATCCACAAGACCCTCTCTTGTTCAATCCTCATATCTCCAGTGAGAGCAAAGAAGCACAAAGAAAAGAATTCTAAAAATGGCTAGTGTTTCTGGTACCATGTTTAGCACTTCTTTCCTCCCAAGAAAGCCTGTTGTGACTAGACTCAAAGCCATACCAAATGTTGCGCAGGCTCTCTTTGGGCTTGACCTAGTAGAAGTGGCAGGATTACTTGCATGGCCACTTATAAAATAAAGCTTGTTAAACCAGATTGGCCTGTTTCTTGACCAAGCTGAGGAAGGAGGCATGAGCTTCCTTACTCATGCAGGGCTGGTTCTTGCTCATCTTGTACTGGAACTGTCGATCAGTCTGATGGCAACTACCTTGATGATGACCAAATTGCTGACGAATTTGTGCAGTTGTGCTCACCTGTGTTGTTTACCCACAGTCTAATGCTACCGTTGAGATCCACAAGGAGGAGCTCAGTGGCTAAGTTCAACATTTATTCACCTACATACATAAAATAAAATTTTTAAAAACTCTTCATTTGTAATCACCCCCCCCCCCCCCCCCCCCCCTCTTTTGTTATCACAAGAGATGCTATGTAGCTCTTTTAAGTCAATGACTTGGCTCAATATATCAACTCCTATCTCCTCTTTAGATAATGATTGAAGTGTTAATTTTCATTTTCATCTATTTTACCCTAATCTCAGACTGACCTGCTAAATTGTACGCCATTATTGAAATGGTATAGAAATTTCATGCGTAGATGGTAAATGTAATCCATGTCCAACCAAGATAAATGGAGTATATCTCATCTTTATCACATTCTGTTCAGCTAAATAAGAGAATCACCATTAATACCTTGGTCAATATGAAGATATTACTTTATTGAATGGACGTGGGGCTATTGAAAATTTATAAAGTTAAGAAGTCTTAGATGTCCAAGCACATCATCTTTGATGGTCATTAATTCTTATGAGAAGCCACAATTTTTGCGTACAAAGATATTAATGATGTGGAAGACTTTTCATTAATACTTAGCTCTATTATTTTACCCAAGCCTAGGTGAAAAAGAGTTATGGGTGTAAAACAAAAACATTTTGAAGGCCCAATGTTATCAACTGAAAATTAGGCATATATTCAACCATGTTCATCAGACTTTCTTTACAAATCAATGTATGCTCACTTTCTGAGTTACATAATAACATAGATTAATCCTAGAGAAGTGGTCTCTTTGTCAGATAGCAAATGCAACAATAAGTACTTGTGTAAAAAGGGCTTATCCCGTGCACGACTTGCTCTGCAGCTAGTCAGCTCGTGCAGCGTATGGGAAGGTGGGTGTACAATGTACAGATTAAATACTCTGTAGCATGAGAAAAGTTCATGTCTTCTGGAACAGCTCGAACAGAGTTTCTGTCTTGTCTGCATCATCATTATCCATATCATCCAGAGGTTCAGATGAATGCTTCTCATCATCCATAATCTCCAGAGCTTCACATGAATATTCCCTGTTTCTGAAGGATAGTTCATGTCCTGGTTGGTTTGAAGTTCCACCAATGCAATCTTCTTGCTGGTCATTTGACAGCACATTCTCATCTAGGTGGTGAAATGAGCCTCTAGAGGAGCATGGAGATAAAGTTACTGATGCCACTGTTGCTATCTCATCTCCCTCGTCAATCATTGATTCAAGGGAACATGTTGATCTTGTAGCTATAGAGCGTAGAGCATCTTGTTTCGACCTGTTCTTCACTCTCCTACACCAACTGTGAAGTGAATCTTGAACACTTTCAGCTACGAGAGCCTTTCCACACCGCGAACCCATCTGTAAAGTTCATGCAAAGATGATTTCTGACTATGTGAATAGCCCAAGACTAGTTCAATTGGCATACCAATGCTTGCTATGTATTATTAGAGATACAATAGAGAAAGATCACCTGTGAGATAATCACGTTTAAAGGAACAGTGCTGTGGCTACACCAGAACTGCACAAGCACCCTGTTCAAAGAGTGAGTACCAGATAGGTCTACAGGAATCTATTATGAATAATCAAAAGGCAAAATTATATAAAATAACTATTAAAAATCCTCTGTGCATCGTAAAGAATGACGCAGTATCTGAACTGCCCAAGAACTATTTTCAATGAATGCAGTTTCTTGTCAACAAAACACCTTCTTAGGGTCCCGCAGTGCATTATAGCAGAACATATTACATTACAAGACAAGTAACAAGAACAAAACCATGATATATGTGTTGATAGCTAGTCTTCTACTAGATTTTTGTACAACAAAGGTAGTGGGGCAATTTTAATGTCTATTATCCAAAGAATACAATGATTTAAATACAGGTAAAGAAAAGGCTAAGGTAATTAGATATTTAAATCCCTAAAAATCAGCTACTCCCTCCGTTTAAAAAAGAATGACCTACTTTTCTTTGTAGTCTGTTTCAAAAAGAACGATCCCTTTCCTTTTTTGACAATACTTTAATTTCAACTTTCCACATGGCATGTTTAGGACCACAAGATTAAAAAGCATTTTGGTTCATTTGACACAACTTTAATTTAAGGCTACAAGATTCAAAAGTCTTTATTATTTTCTTAAACTTTGTGTCAAGTCAAAATAAGTCATTCTTTTTTAAACGGAGGGAGTAGAATAGTATATACAAGGACACATTTTACTTTATGATTCTCCGACACTCCCCCCTCAAGTTGGAGCATAGATATTGATCATGTCCATCTTGTTACAATGGTTCAACTCAAGTTCCATTCAACGCTTTATTCACATAGCCAGTGAAAATCAGGTTTACCTAAATCTTCTCACGAATAAAATGACAGTTGACAATACGTTTAGTTCTTTCATGATACACTATATTTGATGCAATAAGAAGAGTAGCTTGATTACCGCATCAAATTTTTGCCGGTCTATGATGCTTTAACCCAGTTTCAGTTAAAAGATGATGTACCCACATAATTTCACACGTAAACTGTGACATATATCTGTAGTCGAATTCTACACTTCATCGAGATGCAACACCTTGCTCTCACTCCTTCATAATACAAGATTCCTCCAACAAAGACAGAATAGCTTGTAGTAGATCTTATATCAACTTTAGATCCAGCCCACGCAGCATCTACAAAATACAAAACACTCAACACAAGTATGATCGTGATTGTTATACAGTACGCCAAGTCGAAGAGCTCCTTTCAAGTAACATAGAATATGTTCCAAAGCTTCCCAATGTTTAACCGTAGGTGCGAATATGAACTGGCTAACAACACTTACTACAAAAGCAATACCTAGACGAGTCACACTAAGGTAGTTTAACTTCCCAAGCAGCCTTCTATATCCCTTTGGATCGTTAAAAGGATCATCATCACCTCTCATAAGATGCATGTTGGGAAACATTAGAGTATTGCAGGGTTTGGCTGCCAACTTTTCAGTATTTGCAAGCAGGTCAAGAATACGCTTTCTCTGAAACAGAAAAATTCCCTTCTAGCTTCTGTTCACTTCTACTCCCAAGAAGTATTTCAACTAGCCCAAGACTTTTGTATGAAACCAGTATGCAGGAAAGACATACACTGCATATGTTATGATAATGTCATCAACATTTATAACAGAGAGGATTATGCCACTTGTTGATTGTCGGTAGAGGACTGAGTGATCACCTTTGCTCATTTTCAACCAAAATTCCTGAAATACCTTACTCAACTTGTCAAACAAAGCCCGGGGACTTTGTTTCAAGCCATACAAGGACTTCTTCAAATGATAGACTTTCCCATACTCCCCATGCGCAATGACACCAGGTGGTTGCTCAATATTCACTTCCTCTTAAACATCACTATGAAGGAACGCATTCTTGATATCCAACTGATGTTGATGCATGCACGTCAAGCCAAGACAAGGAGTTTAAGAGCTTTGGGTCAAGTCAATATCTTGGAGGTTTGGAAGGAGCTTGAAACAAAGGCTTGAAGCTTAGGAACGTGCAAAAATAGAAGTACAAGGCTCCACGTGAAAGACCACTCGGATAAGGAGGAAGAGGCTATGAATGCAAAGTGGTATTCTTAAAATGCAAGCCTATTGACCAAGAAGACGCTTAGTTCATTAAGGGTATTGTAATAGTGAGATTAGGTTATAAATAATGGAGAATAACTCCTCTACACTTAGAAAATTTTGATTATTGATATCTTGATAAGTGAAACCCTTGTGAGAGTTGAAGCTATGGTCTTTGTTGTATTAATTGTTGATGGGATTGCTTGCTTGGTGAAATCATTCCTCTTGAGGGTATTTCTATAGTATATGTGCTTGTTTTGTGTTCTTAATAGGAGTTTTTGGCTTCGATATAGTCATTGTTGCTTATTAATCTTATTCTTGTGTCTTACTTGATTTATAGGTTTAGGTGCTTATCTTGAACACTCAAGGAGGTCTATAATATAGTATTGGTTGTCTTAATTTCAATTTATGTCTCTATATTTCTATTCTTTTATCTTTAATTGTTGTTCTACTATTAGGGTTTCCATTCGGTGTATTTCATATTGCGGTTTGGTAATATTAAAAAAAATCCATTTTTTTTGTTTTGATTTGTTATTTTTGACACTAGATCTTTGCTCCCTAGTGTCTTTTGAATCCAAATTCAAAAAATTTCATCCAATTTTGAGTTGTAGAGATGAATACACCATTGTTGAGCTTGAAAGTTTGGAAAGTTGAAATTGGGTCTTGAAGATTTAGTGTGAATAAGAGGTTAAAAATTAGTGGGATTCGTTCACTAGGTCTAGGGGGAGCTAATCCTATAATTTTAGTCAATTCCAAATTGATTTCAGGGATGTTGGAATTTCAAAGTGTTCTTGGTGTCTTTCAAGTGTTCTTGAGGAAGGAGCGAAGAAAGTATATTTGATCCAAAGACCCAAGAAGAAATTTATTTAAAGTTGTGTGGTACAAAAATTGGGCATGGTGGGGCCAAAGGAGTACAAAAGAGAATTCTATTTTTTTTTAAAAGAAGGATTTTTCAGTAATTATTCATGGCCAATTAGAAGTTGCCAAATCAGCGCGTCATCCGCCTGGACCGTATCATCAGCTTCCGCTTGAGCCATCTCCAGCCTCAGCAAAAACACCTTCCGCATCCAGGAGCTGCCTAACATCGACTTTCACGTAGCTTGGAACAACCAGCTATTTACAAATGGCTTCCGCATTGAGCCTCCAGCTTCTACCCCTCATCTCAGCTCCAGTGCTCAAGCCAGTGCCTCCAGACCATCCAGCCTGCTCCAGCTCCCTTCAGCGACGGCTCCAGCAATTTTTGGAGCTAATTTCCCATGTTTTTCCATGTTTAAGCTCCACTTTTGGATCCTTTTTCTCCATGGAATTCAACCAACTTTCTTCTCGAATGATTTTCTTAGTACAAATCTTTTTAAAATGGTTTATTTTTCATTAATTATACCTTTATTTGGCTTCATAACTTGAATCTAATTAGTAGATTACCCTACTAAATATTATCAAGTTCTTTGAGTCCAATTTTTTTTCTTTTGTGCTAATTTCTTTCTTGTGCTTTTCTAGTGTTATTTCATTGTTAATTTTCTTGATTCAAGTCCATTAGATTTTATTGAGTCATCTGTACTTCTAGGAACAAAAATCCATTCTACCCTCAAGGTTGTTTGTGGCTCTTAACAAGCAATTGATCAAATTGAATAGCAACTTTGGTCGGATCTTTGAGTGGTAAAAGGCTAGAGTATATGAGTACATTTGAGTTGTGCTAGCCAAACACAAGAAGTGGAAATACCAGTGATTGTGAGGAACTTTTATTACTAATCTTGTTTGCTCGTTTTGTAGGTGATAAAAGAAATGGACCTTGGGCCTAACTTAACCTCAAAAGCTAACTCATGAGGGGAGGATTGCCCAAGACCATATAAGGAGACCAAGAACCCTTTAGCCCACCGATGTGGGACTCCAACACCCCCCGCACGCCCAGGGCTGGACATTTGGAGCGTGGACAATATAAGACAGGGGACCCAACATCGAAAACAATGAACTGGAAGGGTCTGGCTCTGATACCATCTTGATCATTGCCGGTGATAACAATATCGTCAACATAAACCACCAAATAAATACACAGATTTGGTTCAGAATGGCGATAAAACACTGAATGATCAGCTCCAGTATAAATCATGCCAAACTCCTAAATAACTGTGCTAAACTTTCCGAACCAGGCTCGAGGGGATTGTTTCAAACAATAGAGTGACTTGCGCAATCGACATACAAGGTTGCTAGACTCCCCCTGAGCAACAAAACCAAGTGGTTGCTCCATATAAACTTCTTCCTCAAGATCACCATGCAGAAAAACATTCTTAATGTCCAACTGATAAAGAGGCCAATGACGAACGACAGCCATAGAGAGAAAAAGACAGACCAATGCTATTTTAGCCACAGGAGAGAAAGTGTCACTATAATCAAGCCAAAATATCTGTGTATATTCTTTGGCAACAAGGCAAGCCTTCATCCGATCAACCTGACCATCTGGACCAACTTTGACTGTATAAACCCAACAACAACCAACAGTAGATTTACCTGCAGGAAGGGAAACAAGCTCCCAAGTACCACTCGTATGTAAAACAGACATCTCATCAATCATAGCATGTTTCCATCGGAAAGTGCTTTACTTGTAGTCTTAGAATGAAAATAGAGGACAAAGATGATACAAAAACATAATAAGGTGATGACAAACGATGATAACTCAAGAAAGTATAATGTGGGTTAGCATTACGAGTGGATCTTATACCTTTTTGAAGTGCAACTGATTGACTAGGAAGAGGCAGATCCGCAGTAGGGGAAGTGTCACGCGCAGGACATGAATCATCTAGGACTGATACTGGACATGGGCGCCAGTGATAAGTCAAAAGTGGTAGCACTGAGGCTGGAGATAGAGAAGTAACCGTAGATTCCTCAAAGATTGGTGTGGGTAAGACTTGAGGTATGGGTAAAATCTCAGAGATATTAAGATGATCAGAAGATGTATAGTAAGGTTGAGATTCAAAGAATGTGACATCAGCGGACATAAGGTAGTGACTCAGATCAGGTGAATAGCATCAATACCCTTTTTGAACTCGAGAGTAACAAAGAAAGACATATTTGAGAGCACGAGGGGCTAATTTATCTTTTCCTGAGACTAAGTTATGAACAAAACATGTGCTCCCAAAAACATGAAGGGAGATAGTAGAGATGTGATTGAGGAAATAGTATGGAATGGGGAACCTTATTCTGGATCGAAGATGATGGCATTCTGTTAATGAGATAGCAAGATGTGAGGACCGCATCGCCCCAAAAACACAGTGGAACATGGGATTCAATGAGAAGAGTGCGAGCAGTCTCAATGAGATGCCTATTTTTTCTTTCTTCTATACCGTTCTGCTAAGGGGTGTATGAACATGATGTTTGGTGAATGATTCCTTAATGAGTCATAAACTCCTGAAACTGGGAAGATAAGTATTCTAAAGCATTATCACTACAAAAAGCACGAATAGAAACACCAAATTGATTTTGTATTTCAGCACAAAAACTTTTGAATATAGAAAATAACTCGGAACGATCTTTCGTTAAGTAAATCCAAGTACATCGATGAAAGTAACAAAGTCACGAAATCCTAACGGTGAACTGACTCGACTAGGACCCCAAATATCAGAATAAACTAATGAGAAAATAGACTTTGAGCGACTCTCAATACTATGTGAAAATGTAGCACGGGTGTGTTTCCCAAGTTAACACGACTCACAATCTAATGTGGACAGACTAGACAAACTAGGCACCATCTTTTGTAGCTTGGATAGACTAGGATGTCCCAAACGTTTGTGAATAAGGTTGGGAGAATCTGTAGCGGAGCATGCTGTGAAGGAATTTGAAGCGGTAAGATGGTAAAGGCCTTGTAATTCATGTCCTATGTCAATTGTCTATCCCGTTTTGCGGTCCTGCATTAGAAAAGAATCATCAAAAAAAGTTATACTACAATCAAAGGCATGTGCCAAACGACTAACAGATGCAAGATATAAAGGACAAACAAGGACATAAAGAACAGAGTCTAGAGTGATAGAAGATAGGGGTTTGGCTTGTCTAACTCCCTTAGGCTCTGTTCGAATTCCATTAGCTCAAGTAATAGCTGAAAGAGATTGTGAATAAACAATATCAGACAAAAGTGATTTACAACCAGAAATATGATTAGAAGCACCTGAGTCCACAACCCATGATCCAAACGTTTGGGACATCCGATTCTTTTGGTGGTGTTGTATTTTTCACACAACCCACAAAATAAAAATTGACCCAAATCAGTCACCGAAATTGACCCACCCAGTTCATTGTTTCCGATGTTGGACCTCCCGTCTTATATTGTCTACGCTCCAGATGTCCAGCCCTGGGCGTGCGGGGAGGTGTTGTTGTCCCACATCGGTGGGTTAAAGGTCCTTGATCTCCTTATATGGTCTTGGGCAATCCTCCCCTCACGAGCTAGCTTTTGAGGAGAGGATTGCTCAAGACCATATAAGGAGACCAAGGACCCTTTAACCCACCGATATAGGACTCCAACAGTAGATATAAATGAGTTGTAAGGAAACTCAATGTTATCGTGAAAGGTTAATCCGAAGAGGCTGTGTCTTGAAATAAAGGTGAATATTTGTGGATATTCGAACTTCTCTCTTATCCTAGACAATCTCCTACAAACTTTATCGCCCCTTATGCACTTGAATGCACTTGAATGGTTGAGGTCACCTTGTGTGAAGAAATGGAATCTTTATTATGATATGTAAGGGGATTGGATTGACAAAATCTTGGAGGTAGCCTATTCACGAGTGAATACCAAAAAGAAGTTTACGGCATACTTTCCCTGTGTACTCATCACTTGTGTTTAGGAATCGATTGGTTTAGTGAACATTATTAGCCTACAAATAATCTTCATCAAGGACTTGCGGGCTCTTATTCCAAATTCCCTAAGTTTGAGAGACGAGATAGAGAAGAGCAAGCATTCAAACTACATTCCGCCACACCGAAGAAATGAGAGACAAAAGATTGGCAGAAGCAAAGGAGTGAATAGTAGCAACTCAGGATATCTGGAGTGAATTGAGAGAGTTGCCACAAAGCCAATCTAACCCTCTTGTTTGTACTTCTCTTTGTAAAAATTCTTCTGTAGGTACATGAATGGTGATTGAAGGAAAACAAATGCCCAACAAAGAGGCTACATTTAGGGATTTGAAGAATTTGCTAGTCCATTAGACCGAGCAGATTGGCTTGCCTAATGACATGAGTGGGAGCTTCGTTTCAAGATAAAGAACATCCTTCTTGTGACCCTCAAGGTACAATAGCTAAAATTAAAACTTCTAAAATTTCAAATTAACAAAGTGAGAGTGATAGCTTGTTTTCATGTGAGTTAATGATTCTTTGCCATATAGTGATAATGTCCTTATTGAAAGTGTTCAAACACTAGTTGATTGACACTTATAATGTGATTGATAGTACATTGTCATGAACTTGTTTGTGATTCTAGTTCACTAGGTGACGGACTGTGTGATTTGATTAATGAGCTACAAATTAATGATGACATTGATAAAGTTGGTCATTTGAAAGGACGTAATTCTTTGAACATCTCTTATTGAAGATATTATTGCTTGTATTGCTCCTAGAAATCATGTGACTAAACTTCCTCAAAAGACGACACTTGTCTTTTTGAGAACGAGATTATATGCTTTAATCTGCACCCTTGATTTATTATTCTATCTTTAAGAATAGTCTCTTGTTTGATGATGATACAGTCATTCCTAGTGTAGTGCTTAGTAGTGTTAACAATGATGGTGACGTAGCTCTTTTTGAGGGCTATAACACGTATGATAACCCATTATGGGATGTTGAGAAGGAAGGTGATGTATGTATGCCAATTGCTACTTCTTCTTTGAGTGACCCAACTCTTAATAACATGCTTGAAATTCTTGAGTCTACTAGTGATCTTATATGTGAGGACACCTTATATAAAGTTGTTTTGCGTGATATCTTTCTTTACAACCTATTTGCATATGATTATGCTCATGCTTGTGGGGAGGGTACATTATTATGTTGGTAGGAGCCTATTTGGGGCAAATGATTGTTTTCTTTATCAAAATGCATGGATATTTTTTCCTTTTGGCCCCATTGATACTTTGAAAGTGTGATTTGGCCATGGTACTATATTGAAGGTGGTCTAGTTTGGGAATAAAGGATCCATTTAGTTGCATGTCTAATAGAATCAATTTGACATTGCTTGCATGCTATTTTGAATCCATTAGTTCTTTTGTGATATCATTATTTTTTGATTTTTGAAATAGTCAAGTATTTCATGCTCCATTTGAAAGATTGTTCTTGATAAGAATAGTTTATGCTTGCTAATATATTAAGTTTGTGCATCATTGACATATTGATATATTTGTTAACACTAACCCTCATGCTTTGGGGTCCTTCTTGTTGTTTGTTTTTCCTATAGCTTTGCTAGGTGTGGATTTGAGGACGAATCCTTCACAAGAAAGGGAGAATGATACACGCATGCCAAGTCAAGATAAGTAGTCCAAGAGCTTTGGAACAAGTCAATACTTTAGAGGGTTGGAAGAAGCTAGGAACGAAGGATTGCTTAGGAACGTGGCAAAATGGAAGTACCAGGCTCCACTTGGAAGACACTTAGATTAAGTAGGAAAGGATATTAACAAAAAAGTGGTATTCTTAAAAGCAAGCCTCTAGGCCAAGAAGACCCTTAATACATTAAGAATATTTTTGTAATAGTGAGATTATGCTATAAATAATGGAGAATAGCTCCTTTAGACTTAGACTATTTTGATTATTGATATTTTGATGAGTGGAACTCTTAGTGAGAATTGAAGCTATGACCTTTGTTGCTATTGAATGTTGATGGGATTGTTTGCTTGAAGAAATCATTTCTCTTGAGGATATCTCTACAATATAGGTGTTTGTTTGGTGTTTCTTAATAGGAGGTTTTGGTTGTGATATAGTCATTGTTTCCTATTAGTACCATTCTTGTGTCTGGCTTGATTTATAGGTTTATGTGCTTATCTTGAACATTCAAGGAGGTCTATACTTTAATAGAGTATTGGTTGCCTTGATTTCAATTTGTGTCTCTACCTTTGTATCCTTTTATCTTTAATTGTTGTTCTTTAGTACTAGGATTTCCATTCCGCGTAATGCATATTGCATCAAATGTAAAGGCCAATTCACGATAGCAGCTAGAGAAATGAATAGGTGGACAAAAGTGAGCTTGGCAACTAGAGAGAAAGGTGTTTGAATAATCTACCCCATACGTTCGAGCATACCCTTTAGCCACAAGTCTAGCCTTAAATCTTGCTATAGACCCATCTGGATTACCTTTAACTTTGAAGACCCACTTATATGCCATTAATTTCTTTCCCTTGGATAAATCCATCAAATCCCACGTGTAATTTTCCTCTAAGGCTTGTATTTCATCAAGCATTGCATCAGATCATCCAGGATAATTCAATGCCTCTTTCATTGATTTGGGTACAGAGATGGAGTCTAGAGAGGCTGTCAAAGATCTAGACATAGAGGAAAAGCCGCAATAAGAAACAAAATTAGCAATAGAATATGTCAATTTTCAACTACGATTACCTTTGAGAAGAGCAATAGAGAGGTCAAGATCTGATGGAAAAAGGACTGCTGCAAGACATGTATCATTGATCTCTCGCCTCCTTGAGTGAAACTTGAACAATTGGCGGCTTGCTACCACAACTGGAGTAGGTGTTGATGGGACAATAGTTAATTGGTTCTTAATAGGAAAAATGGGAGATGGAGAGACTATATCTGACTCTTCTGTCAGAACATGGGTAAACCAATACACTAGCCACTCATCCTCCTCTTTCTGACTTGTAGAGATTATGCATAGAAAACGATTTAGTCTCTGAAAATGCCACATCAAATTGACACCAAATATTTTCCAAGTTCATTAGAATAACATTCATATCCCTTCCGAAGGCGAGAATAACCTAGAAAAATGCACTTCAACGCATATCTCTGACATAACATGTGCATCCAAATACCTTAAGTTCCATCTAAAAAAGTGATGTGTTACAGTGGATGGCATGAGACTAATCAGAAAGTAAGCCGCAGAGACCTTCTCTCAGCAACTCCATTTTGAGAGAGTGTATCAACACATGAAGATTGATGGAGAATACCATGTTGTCTGATATATGACTGAAATAAATCTGGCCTATCTTCTTTAGCATTGTCACCCCGTAGAATACATATCAAAGCATTGAATTGAGTTTTGACTTCATCACAGAAGGCACAAATGTAAACACTTCTAAGCGACTCTTCATGAAACAAACCCAAGTCATCCAATAGAAATCATCCACAAAAGTGATAAAGTATGGCCAATCTTGGAAACAACACGACTTGGTCCCAAACATCAAAATGAACTAATTCAAAACCCCGAGATAGCCCTCTTATTAAGCCTCGGACTTAACGAGTTGCAATAACGCTTTGCAAATCAACATGATTCACATTCCAATGAAGAAATATTCAGGAACTGAGAACACAACTTCGTTAATAGATGTAGAAAAAGATGTCCTAAACAACAATGTGCTTCAAATGGAGACATGACACTAGAGCAAGCAACTGACTGAGACTCCCACTCATCAAGGATGTAAGATTATCATATACATGTCCTTTACCAACAACCTGATTTGTCTTAATATCAAGAAAAATATACTGATCGGGAAAGATAAAGATAATGATCGGGAAAAAACGAAATATAACAATTAAGACTCTGGTAAGTTTACTAACATAGATCAAGTTAAAAGATAATTTTGGTAGAATTAATATGGATGACTGGGTAATAAAGGAGGTTGGCTTAACAGTTCCAAATCAAAGACTGGTTAAATAGATCCATCAGCTACAATGACTGTTGAGGGAGCTTTATACAATTGAACGCTAGAAAAAAATATAAGAATTACAAGTCATGTGATTTGTGGCACCTGAAACAATCACCCATTTATTTGAAGAGGTGATGAGAGATGTTTCATGTCACTTGGCCATTTATTTGAAGAGGTGATAAGAGATGTTTCATTTCACTTAGCAAGTGCATTAGCTGAAGTGAATTTCTTCAATGATTCTGGATATTGACCGAATTTTGCAAACTCATGTATCCGATAAAAATTATTTTATCCGAAGATAAACTGTTGGTAGTGGCAAAACTCTCTCTCTCTCTTACTGGCCATTTTATTAATGAAGTAACAGTAACAAAAAGAAACCAATTCAGTAATGGAACTTCCTAAAGGAACGCAAATATAACCTGGAGCCTGACGAAGGTCAAATGCAGGTCATCGATCAAGGAAATAAAACTTGGTGCTTTCATGATGCCTGGCCGAAACTTGAAGAAAACACAAACTACATAATAAAGAATGGAACCCAAAACACCAAATACCATCAGGAAGCACCAGATAACAATCTATTAACTCCTCAAGATGCTGGCCAGAAGGAGGAGCGAGGTAATAACCACATTCTCTTGGCTGGAAACAGGTGTCCTCAGATCAAGGTCTGCTGAACAAGCACCACTAAATCTTGACAGGAAATAACAAGAAGATGTAGGAAAAGCAAGGTCGGCAGAAAGCAAAATCGCGACATATATTCCACTTTCCCTCACACACTCGCCGGAGCATGAGACTCACGAACTGAGGACCCGGTCGCCAGATCTTGGATTATTGTAGATCGGAAGTGGTTAATTTTAATGCAACAGTGATCGCACAATCACTATTAACTTCCAGTGAAGCAACAGCGTGTGCCTCCAAGAGATGGAGATGACTCAACTCCGACAAGACTGAAACAAGACAAATCACCTCAAGACTTCTTACAAAAAGGCAAGCACGAGAACTACAGACACTCCAAGGTTTCAAACCATCTTGGTATCATTTAAGGAGTGTTGTGTGTTGCCCAATGCATTCAAGAAGGATGGAGGTCCATTGGAAGGGTCGTTGGAGAGTAAGAGGAGATTGGAGGCATTATGGAATGGCCGGCGCCCTCACCTGCACCAGCAGATACCCAATTTGATATATTAGAGCTACCTGCGCCCTGACATGCGCTAGCAGTGCCCCATCTGCATGGACGGATGCCCAATTTCTTGAAAATGGGTCACTTTTGACCCAATATTTGTATTAATAGCCCATGGCTATAAATAATAGCAGGCCTCTTTCATTTTAGTTAGTTTTTTGTTGAATTATGATGAACTGTACACTTGAGAGTGTGAGAGCTAGGATTAGCTTGCTTTGAACAATCGTTTTGAAACGTTTGGTTACTTGGGAGATTGATTCCTAGTGGTCTATGTAAGATCTTGGTGCTTATAGTGAATACGATTAGAGGTCTAAGGGTTTGATATACCCTTAGGTTGCTTATCTTTTCATTGTTTGTGTCAATCTATCTATTGATTTCCTTTTTGTCTTTCAAATTACTTGTTATCTTTTTAGCCTCATTTCTTCATTTTCGAAGCTTGTTCTTATTTCATAGTTTGCCCATTATCATTTGGTATCAAAGCTTGGTTTAGATTTGTTCTTACGATTCTAAATCTTGGGCCGTGATATTGAAGAAAAGTCAAAATAAAAATCTGAAATTTTCGCTTTTGAGCAAAACCCCAAAAATATTTTGTGTTTGAGTCATTCTTGTAGTTTCAACACTAGATTTGTTTTTCCTAGTGTTATTAGAGTCGAAATCTTGAGTTTTGGGTGTGTTTTGAGAAGGTTTGAAGAAAACCCAATTGTTGAGATTGAGCTTGAAGAAATTTGAAAGAGGGTTCTTAGATCTATCGATTTTTGGGTTGGAATTGAAGGATAAAATTATTGGGAAGTGTTCCCCAAACCAAAAGGACCCTAGATTTGAGATTGGGTGTTACTTGGAGAGTTCTTGGAAAAATCCACTATTTTTGGGTTTAGACTTTGAAAAAAATTGCAAGTCGACTTGAATATTTGAAAATTTTGGTGTGGATTTGAGTGTTAAAAAGTGTAGGAAAGTGTTCTCCACGTCAAAGAGAACCTAGATCAGAAGTTGCGTGCCATTCCAAGCAAAAAAGAGTTAGTTCGGAAATTTTGAGTTCTTGGTGTTCTTGAAGTTCATTTCTTCAAGAGGAAGATTCGTCAAAAAGTTGTTATTAGATCAAAAAATGGAATAAAAGAAACAAGAAAAGGTGTTGGTCCCAAGGAATATCCAAAATGAAGGGATTATTCTTGGAAAGAGAGAGCAAGAGGGCCCACAGAAAGCCAAGTCTCGAAAGTTTCAGCTACACTGCCAAGGGGCATTTGTGCCTGCACCTGCCCACGCAGGTCATCCACGTAAGTGACTTTCCAGCAACACTGATTCTTGACCTGCGAAGTCATCTGCGAGGGCATGTGCCCCACCTGCGCCCACATCTCAGAAAATGCATTTCAACTACTCCAAAGCCAAATTTGCTCAAGTTCCAACTTCTTAGTTTTGATTTTTGATTCCTAAACTAATTAACAACGAGAATTTGATCTACTTAGTTGATTAATTTGTCTTAGAGTCTGTTGTTTCTTCGTCCCATTTCTTTTGTGCTCTTCTCATTTTGTTTCATTGTTATTTCTTGATTCAATTTTGTGTTTGTTTGTTTGAGTCACCTATTCTTCTTCAAACAAGAATCCATTCCAAACACAAGTAGTAATTGACACCATGTCTTCCATTTGAGTAGAAATGTGAGACAAACCAAGGTGTTTAGAGATGGTGACGTTGATTTCTTAATGTTAACTTGTTTGTTGCTTGTGTTTAGTGTCTCTTCTTAATAGGTACCATGGCTCCAGATGGTGAAACACCACAAGATTTGGATGACAACACCCCTAATGAGATCTTGACGGCAATCGAATCCTTGGATCGTAGAATGGAATCAATAGAAGGTCAAATGACCACACTCCAAGGATGTTTGTCGAATATGAGCGGGAGGATAGCCAATATGGCTGTGAGAAATATAAGAGAAAAATATTATTGAATTGTTGTAACTACACATTGAGGCCCTATTTATAGACAATACATTCCAATCCTTTACCTAATAGGACACTACATTACAATTCTTTTCCAAGTAGGATTGTGTATGTTATTCCTATTCCTACTCATATTCTAACACTCCCCTCAAGCTGGTGCATAGAAGACATATGTACCAAGCTTGTCATGGAAGTAACTAATATGAGAATCAGTGAGGGACTTGGTGAAGATATCTGCAAGAAAACTGATAAGGACTACTTTGAACGTCTAGGAGACCTCAATTGAAACGGAACAAACTGAAAAAGTGATCCGAAAAGTAGTAAATATTGTCGTAAAGTAGATGTGTCGCTGGAAAATTGTCAAAAACTGGTATAAAATATACGGGTCATCTCGAAATCAAGAGACGAGTAGATCTTGAACGTGAAAGTCACCGGAAACTTAGCCGAAACATGCTCACACGTCGGATTATTAGATTTGATGGCTGAAAAGTGACTACAATCCGAGGAAAAAAGGGTATACGGGTAGGGTCGGAATGATGACACGACCCTACTGAAAAAGAGAAATATGTATAGGGTCGGAATAACGGCACGACCCTATTGAGAAATAGAAATTATATGAGTAGGGTCGGAATGGCGGCACGATCCTACTGAAAAAGAGAAATTATATGGGCAGGGTCGGAATGATGGCACGACCCTACTGAAAAGGATATGAGGAGTCACCGGAAAGACATACGAGACTATGTAAATTAAATCTGAGTCACCAGAAAATGCATGATTCTATGCAACTCAGATATGAGACAGTAGTCCGAAAAAATGCACGGTGCTACGCAAATCAGATATGAGAAAATAGTCACCGAAAAAAAGTACGGTGCTAAGAAAAATAGATATGAAAAAGTAGTCACCGGACAGATGTATGGTGCTATGCAAAGATACGAGAAAATAGTCACTAGAAAGATACACAGTGAGCCAGTGACCCAACTTTTGCTAACATAATCATTGGCCAGACGGGCGGCATATATGGATTATAGCCGCCCTCAGGTAGCGGAAACTCTTTGATTCTTTACCAAGATCGTGGAAGCTCTGATACCATGTGAGAAATATAAGAGAAAAATATTAATGAATTGTTGTAACTGTAGAATATGAATAGGAATAATAGATTGAATTCTACTTGAAAAGGGATTGTAATGTAGTGTCTTATTAGGAATAGGATTGGAATGTAATGTCTATAATAGGGTCTCAATGTAATAATTTAGAGACAATAATTCAATAATATTTTTCTCTATTATTTCTCACATGGTATCAGAATATCAGAAAAGATAACTCAGTCACTGTGCGTCAATTCCGGTGACTGATTTGGGTCAATTTTTATTTTGTGGGTTGTGTGAAAAATAAAACACCACCAAAAGGATTGGAAAGATCAGGCGACAAAAACCCGACGAAAACCGCCGGAAAATTACCCTCTACGCGCCGCCACGCGCCAGCCGGAATCCAGAAATTCCGGCGAGATCTGCGTCACGCGCCGGCTCGTGAGCCCATCTCCGGATAATTTTTGAGTTGTTTCTTTTTCTGTTGGAGTCGCCGGTCTATTCTGACTCCAACCACTTGCTCCTTTCTAGATTCCGACAATTATTTTGAGATTTCGACCACCGAAACCCTAATTCCAACAACATCAGTTTTTTTTTTCGAGGATTTTTTTTTTCAAAAATTCAGATTTGGTTCTTGGGATTTTCAAGTCAAATTCCCAAGATATCTTTTGGGCATGATATTTTATTTTGGCTCCAAAAATATGGAAATTGAAAGTTCAAGGCCTATGATTAAATCTGACCCCTTAATGAGAAGATCAGAAAATCAAACGTCACAGTCCATGAAGAATCGACGAGGGGATGGTCGATTTGGAAGATCTCGTCCTAGGTGTAGTTATTGTAAAAGGCTTGGACATACTCGTGGCGTATGTTATTCTAGACCTAAGTGTAGTTATTATAATAGGCTTGGACATACTCGTGGAATATGCTATTCTTTGCATGGTGACCAACTAAAAATGCTCATATTGCTCAATCTAACACCATAGGTGATCAACGGGTGTATTTATCTGATAAAGAATATAATGAGTATCTTCAGTATTAAGCAAGTAATCATATATTTCTACCAATAGCCTCTACTGCATTATCTCCTACCTTTGGATCATGGGTTGTGGACTCAGGTGCTTCTGATCATATTTCCGGTGATAAATCACTTTTGTCTGATATTGTTTATTCACAATCTCTTCCAACTATTACTTTAACTAATGGAATTCGAACAGAGCCAAAAGGAGTTGGACAAGCCAAACCCCTATATTCTGTCACTCTAGACTCCGTTCTTTATGTCCCTGGTTGTCCTTTTAATCTTGTATCTGTTAGTCGTTTGCAACGTGCCCTTGATTGTAGTATAACCTTTTTTGATGATTCTTTTCTAATGCAGGACCGCAAAACGGGACAGACAATTGGCATAGGACATGAATCACAAGGCTTTTACCATCTTACCGCTTCAAATTCCTTCACAGCATGCTCCGCTACAGATATTGTTTATTCACAATCTCTTCCAACTATTACTTTAACTAATGGAATTCGAACAGAGCCAAAAGGAGTTGGACAAGCCAAACACCTATATTCTGTCACTCTAGACTCTGTTCTTTATGTCCCTGGTTGTCCTTTTAATCTTGCATCTGTTAGTCGTTTGACACGTGCCCTTGATTGTAGTATAACCTTTTTTGATGATTCTTTTCTAATGCAGGACCGCAAAACGGGACAGACAATTGGCATAGGACATGAATCACAAGGCTTTTACCATCTTACCGCTTCAAATTCCTTCACAGCATGCTCCGCTACAGATCCTCCCAACCTTATTCACAAACATTTGGGACATCCTAGTCTATCCAAGCTACAAAAGAAGGTGCCTAGTTTGTCTAGTCTATCCACATTAGATTGCGAGTCGTGTCAACTTAGGAAACACACCCATGTGACATTTTCACGTAGTATTGAGAGTCGCTCAGAGTCTATTTTCTCATTAGTTCATTCCGATATTTGGGGTCCTAGTAGAGTCAGTTCACCGTTAGGATTTCGTTACTTCGTTACTTTCATCAATGATTTTTCAAGATGTACTTAGGTTTACTTAATGAAAGATCGTTCCGAGTTATTCTCTATATTCAAAAGTTTTTGTGCTGAAATACAAAATCAATTTGGTGTTTCTATTCATGCTTTTCGTAGTGATAATTCCTTAGAATACTTATCCTCCCAGTTTCAGGAGTTTATCACTCATCAAGGAATCATTCACCAAACATCATGTCCATACACCCCTCAGCAGAATGGTATAGCAAAAAGAAAAAATAGGCATCTCATTGAGATTGTTCGCACTCTTCTCATTGAATCCCATGTTCCACTGCGGTTTTGGGGTTATTCGGTCCTCACATCTTGTTATCTCATTAACGGAATGACATCATCTTCGATCCAGAATAAGGTTCCTCATTCCATACTATTTCCTCAGTCACATCTCTACTCTATCCCCCCCTCGTGATTTTGGGAGCACATGTTTTGTTCATAACTTAGCCCCAGGAAAAGATAAATTAGCCCCTCGTGCTCTCAAATGTGTCTTCCTTGGTAACTCTCGAGTTCAAAAAGGGTATCGATGCTATTCACCTGATCTGAGTCACTACCTTATGTCCGTTGATGTCACATTATTTGAATCTTAACCTTACTATACATCTTAATATCTCTGAGGTTTTACCCATACCTCAAGTCTTACCCATACCAATCTTTGAGGAATCTACGGTTACTTCTCTATCTCCAGCCTCAGTGCCACCACTTTTGACTTATCACCGACGCCCACTTCCAGTATTAGTCCCAGATGATTCATGCCCTGCGCCTGACACTTCCCCTACTGCGGACCTGCCTCTTCCTAATCAATCAGTTGCACTCCAAAAAGGTATAACATCCACTCGTAATGATAACCCACATTATACTTTCTTGAGTTATCATCGTTTGTCATCACCCCATATGCTTTTGTATCATTTTTGTCCTCTATTTCCATTCCTAAGACTACAGGTGAAGCATTTTCCCATTCAGCATGCAAACAGGCTATGATTGAAAAAATGCCTGCTTTACATATGAGTGGTACTTGGGAGCTTGTTTCCCTTCCTGCAGGTAAATCTACTGTTGGTTGTCGTTGGGTTTATACAATCAAAGTTGGTCCAGATGGTCAGGTTGATCGGCTGAAGGCTCGCCTTGTTGCCAAAGGATATATACAGATATTTGGGCTTGATTATAGCGACACTTTCTCTCCGTGGCTAAAATAGCATCAATCCATCTTTTTCTCTCTATGGATGCCGTTTGTCATCGGCCTCTTTATCAGTTGGACATTAAAAATGCTTTTCTGCATGGTGATCTTGAGGAAGAAGTTTATATAGAGCAACCACCTGGTTTTGTTGCTCAGGGGAGTCTAGCGGCCTTGTATGTCGATTGCGCAAGTCACTCTATGGTTTGAAACAATCCCCTCGAGCCTGGTTCAGAAAGTTTAGCACAGTTATGCAGGAGTTTGGCATGATTCGTAGTGGAGCTGATCATTCAGTGTTTTATTGTCATTCTGAACCAAATCTGTGTATTTATTTGGTGGTTTATGTTGACGATATTGTTATCACCGGCAATGATCAAGATGGTACCACTAACTTGAAGCAACATCTCTTTCAGCATTTTCAGACTAAAGACCTTGGCAGATTGAAATACTTTCTAGGGATTGAGGTTGCTCATTCCAGCTCAGGTATTGTTATTTCTCAACGCGAGTATGCTTTAGACATTCTTGAGGAAACAGGAATGATGGGATGTCAACCTATTGATATTTCTATAGATCCAAATGCTAAACTTCTGCTAGGACAGAGGGAGCCACTCAGTGATCTTGGAAGGTATAGGATCACTGTGAGTGTTGTAAGTCAGTTTATGACTTTCCCCTATGATAGTCATTGGGATGCAGTTGTTCGGATTTTGCGATATATAAAGTCATCTCCAGGTAAAGGACTACTCTTCGAAGATCGAGGCCATGAGCATATCATTGGATATAGAGATGCTGATTAGGCAGGATCACCCTCTGATAGACATTCTACATTTGGATATTATGTTTTAGTAGGAGGTAATTTGACATCCTGGAAGAGTAAGAAACAGAGTGTGGTTGCTCGATCTAGTTCCGAAGCAAAGGATCGAGCAATGGCTGCAGCAACTTGCGAGCTAGTTTGGATCAAGCAATTGCTGAGAGAATTAAAATTTAGAGAAACTGGTAAGATGGAACTTGTATGTGATAATCAAGCAGCCCTTCATATTGCATCTAATCCAGTGTTCCATGAGAGGACCAAGCACATAGAAATTGATTGTCACTTTGTCAGAGAAAAGATACTCTCGGGAGATATTGTACAAAATTTGTGAAGTCAAGTGATCAACTTGCAGATATCTTCACCAAGTCCCTCACCAGTCCTCGTATTAATTACATTTATGACAAGCTTGGTACATATGACTTGTATGCACCAGCTTGAGGGGGAGTGTTAGAATATGAATAGGAATAATAGATTGAATTCTACTTGGAAAGGGATTGTAATGTAGTGTCCTATTAAGAATAAGATTGGAATGTAATGTCTATAAATAGGGTCTCAATGTAAAATTTAGAGACAATAATTCAATAATATTTTTCTCCATTATTTCTCACAGTAACTACATTATTATATTGAGGCCATATTTATAGACAAAACATTCCAATCCTTTTCCTAATAGGACACTACATTACAATCCTTTTCCAAGTAGGATTTTATATGTTATTCCTATTCCTACTCATATTCTAACAATGGCTTTGACACCCTATCAAGTAATCATGTGAGATCTCAGAGGAGCACTTAAGAGAGCGGAAACTGAGAAAGTGGAGAAGCACATGGTTCAAGAAGGGGAGTTCTGTAAGAATTTTGAGTCAAGGAATGAGTTAGAGGAGGAGGACAAGGAACACCTAGTTGTGGAACTTGTCAATCCTAAACCTTTGATACATGCTAACCATGGTACTAGCATTTTGCCTAATGCCAATACTTCTTTTGTGCAGGTTCATAAACAACGTCCTTACGAACATATGCTTAAAGGCCCAACTGAATTCTTAGCTAAGCATTCCAACTTCAGGAAGAGTGATGAGGAGATGACTCAAGGGAGTAGAATTGACACACTCTCTGATTTGTGGATAACTTCTCAAAGCAGCACATGTTCTCCCATGTTGAAACCCAAGGTGAAGACCATTACTTTATGAGCTACTAGGTAACAATGCTAACTCTTGCACTTATTTGAGCTTGAAATGTCATGATGTGGCTAGTTGCCAAGTAAGTGTAAATGGTGGCTTGTCCAATGTAGAGCCCCATGTGTCTTCCCTTTGTGATACTTTTGATAGTTTTAGGTTGTATGATGACCATGTTCTTGTTGTGAGTTTACAAACACTAGTTGATCATATAGATGACAAAACTGACTCTTGTATTAAGATCAATTTGTGTCCATCAAATGTTGAATTATAGCTTGAATAAGGTTCCATCGCCATGTGATACAAAGTATTCACACAGTAGTTAACTATTGTGAAAATCAAGGTGAGTTTATATTGGCATGTGAATTGCCCACAACTAGTGAAGCTGTGCGCATTGATCAACTTATGTGGATCGTTAATCCCTTAAGTGAGGAATTGTGTGATGTTCTTAATGAACCTCAACTTAGATGACAAAAATGAAGTTGATCTTACGGATAGTCATGTAGGATTCTTACTTAAGGGTGGTAATTCCTTAGATGTTGAATCCATTACTTGTTCTTATCATGAGAGCTTTGATGTGGAATGTGATCTTGAGGAAAACCCCTTATTTGGTGATGATATGACTAAGGGGACATGTACTGATCAACTTGTGAAACTAATCCGCTACTTGAGCATGTTTGTGGTTTGCTTGATGAGTTTCAAGTTAGTGATGATGTTGATTGAGTTGATCATGACTAGAAATAATTCATTATGTCATGTGATGAAGATCCTATTACTAGTTTTGCTCATGGATATTATGTGGATGAAAATGTCTTAAGGAATGATAATTGTCTTTTTGACAGTGAACTTACATGTTTCAGTTCTCCTACTTAGATTGATCCTTCTCTCTTTAAGCACAATGTTTTGTTTGAAGATGTTGAAAACACTCCTAGTGAAGAACCTAGTAGTAAGGATCATGTTGACGATGTAGACTTTCTTGAGGGCTATAATCTATACAACAACCCACTATGGTATGACCACATTCCTCCTGAAGATGGGAATTTTTTCTTGAAATATGAGAGTCCTCTTATCGGGAAGGAGTGTGAAAAATTGAAAGGTGTTCTTTATGTCCCAATTATTTCTACTTCTTCGAGTGTCCCTATTCTTGAGCATACTTTTGATAATGTTCTCATACATAGCACTGAGCATGCACTCGAGGACACCTCAGTTGAAGTTAACTTGTGTGACACCTTTCTCTACTCTCTATTTGCTTATGATATTGCTTATGGTTGTATAGAGAGTATGACTTTTGGTGATCATGGCACCTTTGGGGAAAATGGGTATTGCATTGACCCATGTTCATGGATAGTTCTTCCATTTGACCTCGATGATCATTTGAAATGCGGTGGTTTTCATACGCCCCAATTGGTGCTTGGTCAAGAGGACAATCAAGGTTTGGTTGAAATTGTTGGTACTATTCCTTGTGATGAAGAAGATTCTTTCTTGAGGAATTCTAATCCACTTGAGGAACCAAAGTTGCATAAAGGAAAGATCTCCAACAAAGATGAATGTTCTTTAAAGAAGGGGAGTAATGAAAGGATCCAAGAGATTCACCATTGTGTGTTTCCATTCTTGACCGAGCTTTTATTACTTGTAGGTCGGAGAGTGAGTCTTGTCTTGAAAACATCTTGGATGAATTCCATTATGAGATACCTTTATTCATTACCTTTTTGCATATGATGTTGTTCATGATCATGTTGAATCAACATCTTATGTGAGCATGAATTTCTTTGAAAGGAAGAGTATAGTGAGCTCAAATGCTTTGACTCTTTCCTTGAGGTGCATTGTTTGGTGAATCTTTTGAGCTTAACGACATTCTTGTAGATAGGAACACCTTGGATGGGACTTTTATGCTCGACTCTTTTCTCTACTACCTTTTTGCTTATGATGATTTCCATGCTAGTTTTGAAATTGTTTCGAACACAAAAGACCCTTGGATACATGTTAAGTGTGTGCAACCTTGGCATGGTCATTGGATTGATTTTGCTATCGCTAACCCTCTTCCTTGAAGATATTTTGGTTGCTTGTTTTCCCTGTGGTTTTGTAAGGTTTGGATTCGAGGTCGAATCCTTTTCAAGAAAGGGAGGATGATATAAGTCAAATCACCTCAAGACCTGTTACAAAAAGGCAAGCACGAGAAAACACTAAGGATTATTGATGAAGCTAGATGTGTTTGAACCCATCTTGATACCATTTAACGAGTGTTGTGTGTTGCCCAATGCATTCAAGAAGGATCGAGGTCCGGGGAGGAGTTGTTGGAAAGTCAAGAGGGGGTTGGAAGAATTCTAGAATGGCCTAAACCCTCACCCGCGCAAGCAGATGCCCAATTTGATGATCTAGTGCCCCATCTGCGCGGGCGAATGCCCAATTTCTTGAAAATGGGCCACTTTTGGGCCCATGTTTGTAATAATAGCCCATGGCTATATATAGTAGTAGGTCTCTTTCATTTTAGTTAGTTTTTTGTTGAATTATGATGAAATGTATACTTGAGAGTGTGAGAGCTAGGATTAGCTTGCTTTGAACAATCGTTTTGAAACATTTGGTTACTTGGGAGATTGATTCCCTACGTAAGAGCTTGGTGCTTATAGTGAAAAGGATTAGAGGTCTAAGGGTATGGAATACCCTTAGGTTGCTTATCTTTTCATTGTTTGTGTCAATCTATCTATCTATTTCCTTTTTGTCTTTCAAATTACTTCTTATCCTTTTAGCCTTATTTCTTCATTTTCATAGCTTGTTCTTCATTTCGTAGTTTGCCCGTTATCACTAACTCAGCCGAAGCTACAAGCTTGGTCTGATACCATGTTACAACAAAGGTATTGGAGTAATTTCAATGTCTATCATCCAAAGAATACAATGATTTATATACAGGTAAAGAAAAGGCTAACTAAGGTGGTAGATATCAAAATCCCTAGAAATCAGCTAGAATATTATATTCAAGGAAACATATAACTTTATGATTCTCTAATAATTTTACTTCCATGCTTTAACCTATAAAGACAGTCTAATAGCTCCTACTTTAGTTCAACAACTATTCAGAAGCCATAACAGCCATCAATGTATGGACACAAATTCTGATGCAATACTTGCCAATTATCTCTTTTGGTATTGATGACCTGGCCACTTTTACCTTATTTTGAAAGTATTGGACTTGGTCCAAGTTGAAAATTAGGCAACGATGGACAGGACTGAAGCTTGAGGCTTTTGGCTTAACATACAAGGTGAAAATGGACAAAACAGACAAAACTTGTACAAGAAGACGTGGTTAACTGCTTGGGTGGAGGACTCGAATTTTAGCATCTCCTCACTGCTGCTTAATGTTTTAGGCTTTTAGCTGCTAATTTATGTGGTTCTCACCAATGTTCCCCTTATAAAAGTAAATTGAAGCATTCTTTCAGTAGTAATGCATTATATTTTTGTGTGAACAGGTTTCATCGTAAGACCTGATCAGAGAAAATTGAGGGGTGCAGTTACATACTAGAAAGCGAATTAGTGGATAAGTTCTAGTTATAGAAGATGCGAAGTTTAAGTATGTAGTTGAGAGAGGACTGTAAGCAAATAGACAATGCAAGGCAACCTTAACCAAAAGACTGATAGACAATGAAGGAGCTACCTCGGCAACAACGGGAGTCACTTGACCCAGTACAATGTTTATACTATACTATAACACACAGACTTTTAAAAGGATCTTTCGCAATCGTTTAAGATAAGTAAGCATAGCATGTTTATCCCCCATAAGAAGCATGAAGGGAAAGTGAGACTAGACGGTTCTATGTACAAACAGCTCAGATAACTAGGCTCAATCTTATAGGAGAATGACATGATCAATGAAGATGTAACAAGGGAATTGAGATAGGATGACCAAAAATATCGTACTATCGAAGCACTAAATGATAGGAAGATACTTAATAAAGTAAAAGGCAAGAATAAGCAAGAAGTGGATATGAAAGTAAAGTTCTTCACAAATTGGACTATATTAAATGTGGAACTGATTCCATGATATTACTTTCATCACGAAGTACAGAGGAGTACTTAAGAGCACAAAGATGTGCTTTATTTTAAGAGAGAGTTTTATGGGACAACTCAATATGGATTGAATTCATGGATTTGGCCTACTAACTTTAACTTCAAAGGGGATCGGATAGGTGGTTAAGGCGTATAATACATACCCTGAAATCAATCTGATGACAACCATTGCATGGTTCTTCATGAAACATGACCGTTGCTTCATTCCCCACTGCACAATTGGATTAATACTGATATGAAGTGAACCATTAATCTAAAAGAACAAAACTTTGTCCGGAGAGAAATGAACTTCTAAGCCAGTGCAAAGTACATAGTTTGAGAATGAGAACAGCCTATATGAGTAGCTAACTCTCCAAAAGGTGCAAATATCAGTTATCTGACATTCTTTTCATGTTTAAATCAGTCAATATCAATAGAAAAGGTATCTTTCAATTTAGGCCTACGATGTTGGGGAGAGTATAAACTGAACTTGTACATTATCTGGGAATCTTAGTAGCTTAGTTGGTTAGTTACCTGAACTCCCACCTTGTTGGTGAGGGTTCAATTCCCCACATTGTAATCCCCTCCCCCATTCCACTTCCGCTACACCCATTTTTTTTTTAAAAAAAAAAAGAACTTATGCATTATCTCAGATAAAAAGAAATAAGTTTTCACCAAATAGAGAGAGAAGTGACCTGTGAGTTGTCATTCCTAAACCACCTGAAAAGAATCCAGTACTAATGACAAATTTAAGGTCACTTGTATTGCACTTGTTAAGTGTCTGCTATTGGTTTAATGGAAGTATTGTTGTCTCCTCATATGGTCTTGGTGATCCTCACCTCATGCGCTAGCTTTTGGGATTAAATTAAGCTCAATGTCTATTTTCTGAATATGGTATCAGTGTGGCACTCATTCTTGTTCTTGATTTACCCAATGTTCAGCCCCTGCGCTCCAGGTGTCTTGCCCTAGGTGTGAGGACAAGTGTTAAGCTTCCACTATTGGTTGAGGGTAGGGTTGTTGTTGATATGTTCTTGGGAGTGCGCTCACTTCATGAGCTAACTTTCATGATTGAGTTACACCCAAGGTCAATTTTCATAGCAGAACTTTGTCATAAGAAACATGTGTCGCCAGTTTAATGCAACATATGTGTGATGTGTGAGATATTGAAAGAATGGAGTTAAATAAAGAAGCATGTGGATGCCATTTTTTAGAACAGCTTCCTTGCATAGTGATTATCCACTCCACATTAATTCATTTTTAGCAAGAACAGAAATCTATTTACGTATTTACCTAACAAAAAGTAATAATCTTTAAACAAGAAGATGCTCCATCAATTATAGAAAAGAAGAAAGGCGATGAATCTCACCAAGGACCAGATAAAGGTTGCCATTTCAAAAGCATTCTGTGCACACAAAAACATCGCTGTTAGGACATTTAACCATGCAAATCCTTTTTATCTTTTCACTTGTTTTGCTGGCAATGAATATTGAACAGTGAATTGAGCATCAGAACTATTGAGAATTTCACCTGAAATGATATAAACTGTATCAATCGTAATAGTATCTTCGGTTTCCCAAACCAAAACAATTCATCGCGTGGCTTTACTTGTGTTCCAATAAGTGGACCCTTTGGCTCTGCAATTTCAAGTGCCAATGAGGAGACTACATGCTGTAGTTTTGTTCCAACCACCATGACAAGCTTTGGCACAATTAATTGTTGAACATCAGATACACAGATCATTTCAGTCAGATAATGGACCAAAGAAGGTAAGCTGACTTACAATGCCAGGAATAAAAGAGAGCCAGAAGTAGATATTAAGACCTGCTACACAAGAACGATCATTCGAAACTTCAACAAGCCAAAAATGGCGTTTTCTTGTTACAAAATTTTCATTACCATGAATGTTGATGAAGATGCATATGATGGCATAACCCCAAAGTAGCCAGCTGCAAAGTCCCGGAATAAGTCGGCACAAATATTCAACTATCAAGACACCAATTTCTAGAAGAAACTAAGATCAAAATTGAATAATTTCCAATTGGTAATAGGACTACATCTCATTAACAATGCAAAGAAGGGTTTTCCTCTACTCTTTATTTGATGCTGAGAAAAATGATCCCAACATATTCCAAACTTTGCACGTGTTATGCCAAAGTTTATGCAAAAGCACCTCGAAACATTCATAATAAACATCAATAGACACTAAAGGAGGACCTCATGTTTTTGTAATAGAACCAAAATACTATCCCAGCTACTGTGAACTAAAATGTTCTAAACCAACAACAATATACCTGATCCCTACAATTTCATAAAATTCATCTTCCATGCTACGAACCATGTAGTTATGGAAATTGTAAGTAAGTGGAAGCTTGTGATTCTGCACGTTATGGAAGCAAGGGTCAGGCAATGAAAATAAATAGTGAATTTTGGGAAGAACAACAGTGCTGCTTCTTAATTTGGGCAAGTAATAAACCTGCTACAAATGTGTCCTGTCTGGCATTACTTATGATGGAGTACTAAGTATGACCAACTAAATAAAGCACCCTTTTCTACAAATACCTCCTAGCAACAAAATCGTACAAGGATACTGAACTTTGGTAACAAACAGAATCAAAGCATTCAACTTAGAGCTTCAGAAATTACTGAGATATATATTATAACTCAACATCAACAGCATTTTCAAAATATCCTGCCCTCTTGCATAAAGTTTCCATAATAGGCCACCTTTCAATTTGAATGCAGCTGCACAAGCATGTCGAGAATGAGCATTTCTACCTCATCCCTTACCTTCCAAGACTAACAGAGGAGTTGAGATACTATTCTAAGTGGAATAATATAAAGGAAATACCAAAAGAAACTGAATACCTACAGTGATAAAGCCCAATCTCAAAGCCAAGTAATCCGCCTTACGGATTGAAGTCCTGAACTGCCTAATAAAGCAAAGCTGCAAGATTACAAAAGAAATCAATGTTACGGATTTTTACATGCAGGGATTCCGTTTTATCTAGTTCACTTATACATCCAGAAACAAGTTGCTGAAATAAATTCAAGACAAAATTGTGTAGAAATTTTGTAATATTTGCAAGGAAGGCTGATAAGTGTTAGTCAAGGTGCTAAGATTTGCTTGGCATGTTATTGTGTGTTACACTAAATAATAAATGCACATATAACTCTAGGCAACTCAGATTAAATTAAAGGAACTAATAATTACTATACAGATATTTAATTTCTACCTAGATTTTCCATTCTATAGTATTTACAGTAGTCCCTTAACTACCAGAAGAAACTAACAGTTTGAATTTAACATGTTTCAAAAGAACAGAAATAGAATATTTGAGCCCATTCGGAAAAAGATGCATAGATAACCTATTCATATTTGCCTCTAGTTAAGAACCATCATCTTTCTATCACATTCACTGTCACCATTCCAGACCCTCTGCTGCAGAAAATCGTATGTTAGACTAACAGTTATATTTATATTTTTGAATGCTCTCGGATCTTGTTTAAATTGTGCACTAATAAAAGTGACCGGGCTTCTCTGTGTTCTAAAAGAAAATAACCTGTGCGACCAAATTAGGAGGTGGAGGCATATTAAACCTCAAGGAAAAAGGATTATAACTTGATCCAACCTTTCAGTTCTGCCATACTTTCTCTAACTGACATTCCAACACAAAAAGACTTGTTTCATTCAATCCACCTGGGTTAGAAGTAGAAGACATGCATGAGAAGACAAAAGTAAAATAATGACACAAAGATCAAGGTAATTAATATCATCCCCAGGAAACACTTACTTATTTTGCTATGACGTTTTTGCTATTTTAGTTCGTCCCAAAGAATTGACTCCTTTCCTAAAAGACAGTCAATAACCTTTTGGAAATAATAGTTGTATATGTTACACCCCAGATTTTTGCCTCTGAAATTTCTGAGTTTTGAGCTCACTGCCCAGGGTACAACTTTGGTAACAAGTCGTGGAAACTCTATACGAGTCGGATAGTGTCATCCATAGCCAAATCAATGTTGGTTCCCTGAGTTTCTGTCCTGATCACGATTGGTACCTAACGAGCCATAAGGTGAGGTCACGAGTCGTAGCTTGGGACTCGTGACCAAACCAGTGAGATGGCCCAAGGTGGTTGTCTTGGTAACGACTAAGACTCCACAAGTCGTAAGGTCTGGTCAGGAGTCGAAGGGTGTGACTCGTGACCAAACCAATAAAGGTACCCTGAGTTACTGACAAGACGACGAGTCGTGGTGACGACTCGTAATGTGTCCTCACAAGTCGTAAAGTGACCCATAGTCACTTGCGGCAGTTTGCTGCATTTTACTTAAGGGTACTTTGGTCATTTTCCTCATTCCCCAATTAAAACCCACGAACTAAAATACTCTTAAGGGACCCCATAACACTAAGAATCTAAAATTTGAGCTTAGGTCGTTTTTGGAGGGTGATGACGTGGTCTCAAAGTTGTATTTGATCAATCTTCAATTTGGAATGCTGGAAATCGGCTAAGGGGGAAAACACAAGACTTGGAGCCCTGTTTCAAATTCAAGAAGGAGTTCGACTTCTTTGCATGTTTTTGGCAAAACACCTTTTCGAAGACCTTTTGGCTCTTTCCTCTTTTGTAAGTCTTGGGAAGTGCTCCCTCTCTTTTGGTAAACAAGACTTTTGAAAGCCCTTTTGTTCCATTTCCCCTATGGATGTCTTGGAGTAGTGTATTTCAAGACTAACAACTAGACACACTCTCTTTCTTCAATTTCTAAGATCAAACAACCACTTTCTCTTCAACAAGATATGAAGATGGTGAAGAGCACCAAGAACACAACTTTGAATCTTGGAGTTCTAAGGTTCACATTGGACCCCCAAACATCAACAATACATGTTCAAGATCAATTCTTCAACAACAAACATCAACAACACGTTTTTCAGCCACCAATCCTCAACAACAACATCAATAAAAGACATTCAAGCTCAAGATTTAGATCTAGACTCAAGTAGTGTTAGTGAGGAAGAACCTAAAACAGTGAGGAAGAACCTAAAACTAGAAACATTCAAAACAGACAAAAACCTCCTAGAACTAGGTTCAAACTTTCGACCAAGGAACAACAACAAGAACAACAATTTTTTTTTTGAGATTTTTCCAAGCTTCAGCCAAGATACAAAACGGACAAAATGTGTTCTTTTTTTTGGATTTTCGATTTTCTACACCTTTTTTTTATTTTTTAAGTAACAAACCCAAGATTGATCTCGTAGGAATGAAATCAATTCTCGCTCTGATACCAAATGATACAGATACGATTACGAAACACTAAAACAGTCCCCAGCAACAAGAGAAACCGAGAGTAGGATGGAGACAAGCCACGACAGCAAAACAAACACACGAGATAAGATAACAACAAAACACACAAAACACACAGGATTTGCAATAAAGAAAGGATAGATAGTGAGACATACACTATTACAAGAAGTAGGAACTAAAGTGTGTATCAAACACTAGAACCCCTAAGACTTACAATAGTAACACCACACTCTTACTTGAACCCAAGAGGGAATCCACCACTCAAGAACCCAAGTTTCTAAGCCAAAATGCAACACAAGTGAATCCACACTTGTTCTTGCCCTAGTTTCGGGTGGAACTCTCACAAGAGAGAAAATCTCACAATGTTTCTTTAATAATCCATATTCAACAAAAACTAATGAAATAAACCCTAAAATGTTCTACTTCTATTACAAGATGATGAAAAAATGACCAAGATGCCCTTAATGAGTGGGGCGCCTATGGAATGTAAAGGAGGGGCATAAAATGACCAAAACACCCTTCAAGAAGGGGCAGACATGGAGTGTTTTAAAACTCCCCTTCACCCTTCAACATATGTAATCCTTTGTGTCATTTTAGCCTTCACAATTATTCTTCAACACTCGGATCTCTAGGGTGTCTCATCAAGACAAGCTCCCAAGCAACCTTCCACACGCGGCATTGCTCCATTAAGTGCCCAAAATGAGCTCTCATTGCATGCTCTTGTGTCCTCGAGATGACCAAAGCTTGAGTCTTTATGTTGGCCTCCAAGGACGTCATCTAAAGCTATGATCGTTTGACTCGTATCAACCTCTAAGCAAGAATCCTACATGACTATCCGCAAGATCTACTCCATCTTCGTTATCACTAAGTTGAGGTTCATTAATAGCATCACACTATTTCTCACTTAGAGAATCAACGAACCACATAAGTCGATCAATGCGCTCACCTTCACTAATTGTAGGCAATTCACAAGCCAACATAGACTCACCTTGATTTTAACAAGGGCCAACTAGGGTGTGAATACTCTTATCACATGGCAATGGATCCTCATTTAAGCTATAAGTGCCAACACTAGGTGGACACAAATAGATCTTACTAGAAGAGTCAATTTGGTCATCTATAGGATCAACTAGCGTTTGTAAACTCACACAAGAACATGATCATCATGCAACTTAGTGCTATCAAGAGTATCACAAAGGGAAGACTCATTATGCTAAAAAAATAGATAAGCCATCATTAACACTTACTTGGCTATTAGCCACATCAAGACCTTTCAAGTTTAATTAAGTGCAAGAGCTAGCATTGTTATCTTGTAGCTTATTAGAAGTAGAATCTTTACCTTGGTGTTCAACATGGGAGCTCATTTGCTTCTTTGGGAAGTTCTCAACACATGAGAGTTTGTCAATTCTACTTCCTTGAGTCAATTCCTCATTACTTTTTTTGAAGTTGGAATTCTTAGATAAGAACCCTGTTAGGCCTTCAAGCATATGGTCATAAGGAAATCTCCTTGGATTCTCCTTTGGAAGTGTTTGTTCATGAACCTCCACAACAGAAGGGGTGATACTAGGTAAAGTGCCAGTATCATGGTTAGTAGTTATCAAGGGATCGGTGTTGACAATTCAAACAATTCCTTGATTCATCAACTTTAGTCAACTCTTTTATTGGAGCCAAGTCTTTCTTTTCTTGCACAATGGATTATTCCTTTTTCCGTCTTCTCAACTCCTCCCTGCTGCAATACTTTTCGGAACCCTTTCATGATCTCATAGTGCCTACTGAATTGCTCGGGTTTCAAGGCCTCAACAATGTGCTTTCATCCTCCAAATACAAGTATGTATTTGTTGGACTTGTCTCGATATTGGACCGACCTACCGTCTTTCCACGGCCTACCAAGCAACACATAACATTCTCTTAAGGGCATTACATCACATTGCACTTCATATTGATACTTGTCCACTTTAAAACTAATGACCACTTGCTTGGTCACCTCTATTAGACCACTATCATCATACCATTGGACCTTGTAAGGCTTGCTGTTCCTTTGTGTGGGAAGTTTCATTAGGTCAATGAGTGTGCAAGGTACAACATTAATACTTATTTCCACATTAATACTTAAGGAACATATATCCCCTATTATCTCAAACCTTATATGAAGTAAGGTTTTACTTTGGTCAAGTTCCTCTTTCAAAGGTTCCTACAGGACGTGCCTTAAGTCACGAGATAAGCTCCTAGTTACCTCCATTATGGGTTCCAAAGTAACACCTCCCATGTGGTTTGGTGTCTCTTTATCCGAAGACATTGTACCTAGCAATTAAAACACTCAACAAAGACAACAAACAACATTAGCATTAGCAAAATAAAATCTCTCAATCACTTATGTTTACACACCTTTGATTGCCTCACAATTGGGTCGGCTAATGTTGAAGATTGCTTATACTATGGTGGTACACAAGGTGTCGATTTGCTACTCTTGGACGAAGTGGATTCTTGTTTCAAGAAAGGCAGACGACTCAATTACAAGATAACGGACTTGAATCAAGGATTAATAATGAAATAAAACTTGAAAAGCATAAAAATGACTAAGAGATGAAAAGGACTCAAGAATTAATCAACAACTAAGTACAATAATTATTAATTGGAAAATTAGTTTTAAGAATCAAAGAAGATGAATTAGAATCAAAGGAATGAAACTAGGAATTAGAATCTGGGGTTGGCTAAAAAAGATAGGACCTTAGTTTTTGGAATCATGTTGTATCGTCAAAATTGAGCTACCATAACCGAATTTGCTCATAGGTTCACCAAAATGGACAGTAGCCTCGGCTCTTGCAGCTTTCCATCGCCTTAGTGTATCAAGCATCACATAAATTGACAGTTTGTTGGCCTAGGCAACAAATTATCGTCAATTTGTTAGATGGAAGTTGGGCAATGCCTTTGCACCTTTGTGCATCGTCAAACTATTTGGCTATGCCCTTTGTATCGCAAAATTTGGCAGTAGCTCAAGCCAAATGTTCAACTAGAGTCCAAATGAGGAAGCTTCCAAGAACTGTACCCTGTGGTCCCTCCTGTACTTCCTTCTCTGTCTTTTTCCTCTTTTGGAATATTCTTTTTCGTACCTAACACCCAACTACCTTCCTTTTCTTTTCCTTTTGGATCTAACACACCTTTTTGAATATTCTTCTTCTTGTTTAAGACATCAAGAATATGAAGAACACGCAAGAACACTATGAACTTCAAAATTAACGATTTCTACGTTTCAACTCAAAATTTGACGAAATTCGAGATCGAGGCTCCCCTTGTTATGGGAAACAATCTCCAATACCTTTTAGCCTCCAATTCCAAGCCAAAACCTTTAATTTTTAAAACCTATTTGCAATTTTCTTCAAGTCATAAAGAACACCATGAACATGAAGAACACCCAAATAAAATCCCCAATGGATTTCTACTCCATTTTAGCTCAAAAAATTTCAGATTTGAACTCCAAATGTGAAGGAGAACAAACCCCAATAATCAAGCACTTCTAGCTTCACCTAGATCTACAAACCCACTTGATGAGTTTTCAAGTTCTTCACTTCCAACAATTGTGGATCCTCCAAATCAAACCCAAACAAGCTAGTTTCGGAACTAGACTGAAATAATACTAGAGAACACGATTCAAGTATTAGAAACTCAAGACATAAAAATCAAAGCTCAAAATTTTCAAAAATACCCAAAAGTGTTTTCGCTTTATTTTTGTGATAATAAGACCCAAGACTAGAATTGTTGGAATGATCCTCGTCTCGACTCTGATAATAAAAGATATGAACCAAAATACAAGAAGAGAAATAAATATGAAAACTAAACGAAAATGATAGAATTGAAATGCGAAAATAAAGGATAGAAGATAGAGATAGATAAATACATGAAAATAAAGAAAAGGGTAACCAATGGATGTTTCAAATCCAAAGACCTCCGTTGTTGATTACTAACAAGAACCTAACTCTTACAATGACCTCGAGGGAATTGTAACGCCCTCGTAACCAACTAAACAATAGTCAACACAAGCTTTTCCAACCTCTCATGCTCTCTCAAGAGTCTCACAATATCAAGTCATAAAAATCTACCTAAGAAAATGAAAGACTAGCTATTGATACCCTAGGCTACGTCTTATTACAAATGGGCACAAAAGTGACCCATCAAGGATGGCTGCCCATTTAGGCAATGAAAGGGGCAATTGGCGATCTGCCACTCATCTTGGTGATGCTCTTGGTATCGCCAAAGTGGACAGTTGTCCCTTGGCTCTTCATTTTCTTTGTTGAGCCTCCCGTGTTTCAAGCTACCTTACTCAATGTTAGAGATACCACTTGTCAAATATAATATCACAATATTATTTTATTCTCTCTGGTCTGAATTTACTGTTATAATAACAGTTTCGACTTTATTAATAATATTGGTGTTATCACAATAACTCAAAACTAGAGAAATTAATTTCTCAAATAAAGTGATTGACTAATTCACTTTTTCACTACAAGAATGTATGAGGTTCAAAGTCTTTACTCCAAGCATATATTAAGCCCCTAAGGTAGTATATACAGCCTTTTGACAATACGTCCTCCAACTCCTTATCTTGGCTTCGAAAACTTTGAGAAGCCTCGGATGACATCAATGGCTCCTAGGATTATATTATCTCGAAAGTTCAAAATGGCCCACCAAACACGTTTTTGCAACCTTAAGGTGATCATGGCTTGGTCCTCTTTGTGTTGACCTCAAAGTATAGGCCTTGAAAGGTTGACGTCAATTTGGATTATATCACCATCCCTACCTGATCCATACATGCCAAGCCAAAATAAGGAGCTCAAGAGCTTTGGATCAAGTCAATACTTTGGAGGCTTGAAAGGAGCTTGGAACAAAGGCTTGAAGCATAGGAACATATTAAAGTGGAAGTATAAGGTTCTACAGGGAACACCAATCGAATTAAGGAGGAAGAGGCAATGAATGCAAAATTAGCTATTCTTGACATGCAAGCCTCTTAATCAAGAAGTCCCTTAATTCATTAAGGGTATTTTTGTAATAGTGGATTAGGATATGAATAATGGAAAATAGCTTCTGTAGACTTAGACTGTTTTGATATTATCGATTGATGAGTTAATCTTTCTTGAGAGTTAAGGCTTGCCTTTATTGTTATTGAATGTTTGATGGAATTTCTTGCCTGAGGAAACTATTCCTCTTGCGAATATCTCTATAGTATAGGCGCTTGTTTGGTGTTCTTAATAGGTCTTGATTTTAATATATTTATTGTTGTCTATTAGTTCCTTACTTGTGTCTTGCTTCTATTCTCTCATCTTTAATTCTTGTTCTTAGTGTTAAAGTTTCCATTCAGCGCTTTGATTTTATTTTCTTTGTTATTTTGTTATTCTGCATATCCAATATTACATCACCCCCACCCCCCACTCCTTAATGTTAGAAATCAAAATCCTCCTCAAACTTTAGACCATAGATACTGTTTATCTCCTTCCTCAAAATCTAGCAGCTGACTTATAAATCTATATATGCAATTCTATTTTGTTTTTAACACCTACTTGGATGGGAAAAACTGATTTTCAACTTTTCCTATTTCATAATCTAACCAGGCAGCTATGGGATAAAAATCCATGATACATAAAAATTACTTGAATAATCCTTTATAGAGAAGTGTGTGGTATCGCTATAATAAGGCAAGAACTATTACCATCCATATAAGAATCCGACTCCTACTCCATGGATGGGAAGCATGATGCAGAGCAAAGGTGGACTGTCGCCTCATCTCCTTATTCTTTAGCACTAAATAAAACAAGGAAAAGGTATGCAGAGACAATATTTAGAAGCCCAGCTGTATGCTAAAAGATCAGAACACATTTAATATTTAAGACAATTCAGGCAATTAAATTACCTACTTGTTCTATCAAGGATAAGTTTCCTTAAATTTGTATTTTGTGCAAGTATTACTTGTATGGAATTTATATTGAGTGCAGATAGTTTATTATCGCTAACTCCACCCACCTTGTAAGTTGTTCTCTGCCACAGAGTTTACTTGGTTTTCCCACTTCCTCCAACTGTATATCTAACAATCAAATTCATTCAAAACCACAAACAAGTAAGAGGATGAACCCATCTTTTTTGCAACAAATGATAGGGGTATCATCCCACACCATTCATTGAAAAACTTCACCAAGTATAGATATAAATAACACCTTCTTTTAAGAACATGTATTCCACAAAATAGACTGACATTACTTGAAAATAATGCAAAGTAAATATCAATTTGATACAGTAAGTAAAGCCTTAGAATATCTTCATCCCTAGAACCAAACTCACATACAAGCTGAGTTGTGACTACTTGCATAAAACACACTGCTGTTGGTATTAATGGATACTAGACGTCGAGTGTTTCCACCCTGACTTAGAAAATCTTGATATGGAAACTCTACCTTGGTCATGGCCAAGCCCACAACAATACAACTGTAGAGAATGTGGGTGATACCAAGAACAAACAGGAAGCGGTGAAGCTGCTCAAGACCTTCATAGGAGACAAAAGGTTCACGTCCCTGTTACGTTGTTAATACAAAAGATTTGTCCTTAATTAGTTCAGTGGCAGAAAGCATCATTTTGTGCAATATGAATACAACAACAACATACCCAGTGTATTCCCGGGTCTGAGGAGGGTAAAGTGTACGCAGTCCATGCCACTACATCAGACGAAGTAGAGAGGCTGTTTCCGATAGACCCCCGGCACAGGAAAATAACAATGATAGAAAAGATAAAAACACAAAAACAATTTACCTCACCACATTGATGTGACGGTTGATAAATTCCCTTGGGAGGAATATCAGTATCATTAGAGAGAATGGAGGACCTTGACAAATGGATCGTCTCACTTGCACTGCCATAATCTTCTTGAGAACAAAGGTAGAATTTACTACTGAAAAGGGACGAATTCACACAAATTTGAGAAATCTGCCTTGCGCATTGTCCCAACAACAAAGAAATTAGCCCAAGTAGCATCAACTCTGCCCCAGTAAGACATAGAAGAGAAAAAGAAAATCACCCACATGGTTTATATGCCATAGGTGCTTCAGGTAAATATAAAAAGATCATCAATCAGAAGTAGCATAATTGAGCATCGAAGTTGAAACTAAGATTCTGTTTTTGCATTTCTGGTTGTTAATTAACCAGCGAAAGGCAACTGTTAAGAAAGAATGGGAAGCAATGAAAGGCTCTTGTGAACTTTATACAAAGCCAAAGCTACGAATAAAGTATAAAATGAAACAAAAAAAAGAATGACCAACTACTTTACAAACATTTCAATAAGACTATACCTCAATCACAAACTAGTATTGGGAAAAATTATCATGAAAACATGGCTGTATAGAACAAAGGGCCACCTGACATCAAAGTGATTTTGGAGAAAGAGTTAGCATAGAGGTATCGGATGGAGCTTCATTCTACGTGTCACTGTGTTAAGTACCCGGAACATAGCATATTCATTTTTTCTGCTTCTGTCTTGTTGCTGGATCAACAGGATAGTTGTTAGGAAAACAAGCAGGAAGTTTTGGACCAAAGTCATAAAAGAAGAAGAAAAGGACTTGTGGCCATAAGACACATCAAAAGGACAAAAGGACAGACACGTCAGCTAGGTCCACACAAGATCCCGCAAATTGCAGGAGAATAATAGCTGACGACACATAATGGTATTTTCAGATGGAATATTGCTCCAGTCAAGCATTCTTATTGGCTGGTGTATTTCCTTTCTTGCCTATAATAGTAGAGTGGCTTTTATTCACTTGTAAAGAGGGAATTTTGATAGTACGAAGGACTATACTATTATTATTGTTCTCCAAGTTTTCTCTTGTACTTACTGATTAAGTCTTATCCTCCACAACTATTCATATTTATACCTTCGATTCTGGAACTTGCTGCACTAAGTTATCTTTGTAATCAAGCTGAAACAACAGCATCTGAGCATTACTATCTCGTTACTTATTTCTTTAAGTGATCGTTTTTAATTAACTTATCTCAAAAGATATTTACTTGTTTAACAACTAACTAACAAGTTAAATTGATCCATGTGTCCTTGTCCTCGACCTCGTGACAAATTTAACTGACCCAATTTCAAAATAAACAAATAGTAAGGCAATTATATGAATCTTGTATGCTTTACGTTCAGTTTGTTTTATTCAGGCCCATTCATTCCAAATCTAAAAAAAGTTAGAAAAAGTTCCAACTATACTAAATCTTTTAGTCCTATTGCAGAGAGAGGTCAGGAATATAAGTCAATTGCGTTAGAACAAGCATTAAAAGATAGATGTGAAATAAACAATTGCTCACCTTCCTTTATCTTCTCCACAGAAGCAAAAAGAGCTTTTCTTCTAGTCTTTTTCAACCACTGCATATAAACACAACCTCACAGCTTAGTAAGAAAAGAGTAGCGTTGGTAGTGTGCTTACTAAAATAGAAGTCCGATATTGACTACTCACCCTTCCACATCGGTAAATGGAACGTTCCACAAACAAGCAAACAAATACCATAACTGTGGTGACTGTTGCCACTGACCACGTTGGTGTTTCCTCCAATGACCTTCCTTCCCTGAAAACGCCTTCCATATATCCTTCTTCACTTTCTTGGAAATCAAGATCTAGCTAGTGGCGGGGTACTGAAAAGGCTACACATATTTGTCTTCAACAATATATATATATATATATATATATATATATATATATATAAAGATCTAGCTAGTGGCGGGGTACTGAAAAGGCTACACATATTTGTCTTCAACTATATATATATTACGATCCACCATGGAATCTTCCTCTTAATTTCTTTCAATCGCTTTTGTTGGACTAAAATAGAAAGAAATTTGGCTAACTTGCTAATTCCTGTTTGACTAAAATAGGAGTAAACTGTAAGGTAAGAATAAAAAATGGGAAAAAGCCCAGCTACAAATGCGTTGGGAGCTGCTAAGATCTCTTTCCTTTTGCTCCCCCCGAGTCCGACCACTCACATGCATGCTGACTCTAACTTCCAAACTTCCGGTTTTTGTGCGTGTAATTATAAAACTACGCCATTTCATAATAAATAAATTATTGAATTTTAATATACATATTAAGAAAAAATATTAAAAACATAAAATTAACATAATTTTTCATTTTTATCCAAAAAAAAAAAAAATTGATCTTATAATTTAACCTTTTCAAAAGTTAATTAGTTATCAAATTATAAGGACAAATTTAAAAAAAAATTCAATGATTCACTTATTTTGAAACACCAATAAATACCCCAACAATTCACTTATTTCGAAACGGAGGGAGTACTTACTTACAAGGCTATATAAAGTCTTTTCATAATTATAATCAAATTTGGATCAAAAAATTGTGATCATTTAACACATTTCTTTATTTAATATTATATAATATTTAATTTTATTCTTTATTTTATATTATTTAACTTTACCTCCTATTTCAGTCCATCCAATCACATCAAAACAAAAATATTTTTTATTTTTTAAATTTCTTTTTTAAAAAATTTTAAACTTTTTTCTTATTTCACCCTCTATCCCAACCTTGACCCCACCTCTAACCAAACCCCCAGCCTAATTCATTTAAAAAAATGTATCTCAAAAGAAAAATTCTAAATTTTTTCTCACCCTACCCTCACCCATCCCCTACCACCCCCAACAAAAACATATTTTTTTAATTTACTTTATAAACAAAAATTTAAAAACAAATTCTTACCCTATCACCTAACTTACTCCTACCCCGACCTCCCACTCTCCCACCGTTATCTATTTTTAAAAAATTATCTTTTTTTTTATCGCACCTCCTTATTCTATTCGTTCTCATTGTTTTGTGTTAAATATATATAAATGCTATTAGAAAACATTTTTCTACTTGCATAACACAAGAAAATAAGTAAGAAACAATTTATTTTCCTAGAAAATATTTTTTTGATTCCATACCGAATATAGTTGTAGCATACACAAAAGAATCATTCAAACTTTGTACTTATTGTTGGTGTCACATCTCAAAACATCAAAACAAATTAAAAAATTTACTATAAAAAATAAATCCAGTTACATTTATTTTGATCTACACTTTTATTGATTTTGATAAAATTTACATAAATTTAATAACTTAATATATATTTACATTGCATAATTTGTGACAAATTCGTAGGAGAAAAGTTATTGTATTTATAATTATTGATAAATTTAATATTTATAATATTTAAGAGTATTTTAGTAAACTTGTCAGTTACAATACAATATAATACCGTCAAACCAAACAGCAAAATTGTCATTAAACAATAATAAACGATACAAATCATTCAAATATTGTATTGTATTATATTGTACAGTATAATATCATACCATGCAATACCGCACATTATGAAATCATGATAAACCGCCATCCAAATTGATACAAGCATGAAGAGCACAAAGAAATACAAGGCATGGTCAAAGGCTCAAGTTTTGAAATTAGCAAGTGTTTGGAGCTTTTAAAGTCTTGTCAAGTTGAAGGAGAAGAAGGAAATCAATACACTCAAGAGGCGTCTCACTTAAAGGGCAAGAAGAATTTTTCACCTTATATTCCAACACCCAAGAGGTGCCCTAAGTTAGGGCTACTATGGTCCTTTAAGACTCTCCTTTTACACTCCAAAGAAGCACCCTTCATTAAGGGTATTTTAGTCATTATTATGTCATAGTATAAATAGACCTATTAGCTTCTATTTTCCTTAGACTTTGATAAATTAAAAAAGGGTATTGCTCTTAGTGTAGTTTCTTTCCTTAGTGTAAGGCTTGGAAAAGCCATCTTAGTATAGGTCCTGAAAAAGATATCCAAATTTGATAGATTAATACATTTGATGGATTTCTCTTGTATTGATCAACTGGCAAGAAAGTGTGATTGGGGAGTGTGAGTCTTTTGGTCTACCTAAGAGGAAAGTTTGAGCTTCTATTGGTGAGGTATGATTGATGGTTTGATACACCATCTTTTGTTAATCACTTGGTAAGAGTAAAGGTCTTTCTATCTATCTTTATTTTTATGCAATCTTCTTCATCTCCCTTTCTTCTAGTTGTTGTTTTTTGTTCCTTGTGTGTCCATTTTTGGTTTTAGCCTTCCTTTAGGCTATAATTTGGTATTAAGAGACATGTATTAGAGTTGTTCCCACAACTCTAAGTCTTGGATCTAAGAAAATCTCAACAAAAAAGAGTGTAGAAAGTCAAAAATCTCACAAAAAAATTGTAAACCCGTTTTTGTGTTTTGGCAGATTTTTAAATCTTAGATCTACATGTTTTAGTGTTATTTTATTGGTTTCAAGTGCTAGATTCTTGTTCCCTAGCACCTAGGGAGTCTAGATCTACATTTGGAACAAGATCTGGTTGTTTTTTAGCTAGATCCACCATTGTTGTGACTTGTTTGAAGCTTTTGTAGGTGAGATCTATTTTGGTTTTGTGTTGGTGACGTGATTTGTGGATGATTTTATGTTGGTTGTGTTTGTCTTGGCAAAAGGAACCTAGATGTAAAACAAAAATTAAATTCGGGGTTCATTTGCCTAGTGGTCAAACCTTAGTCAACTCTTGAATATTCTTATTGTTCTTCCTCAATCTTCATATCTTGTTGGAGAAGAATATTCAAAAGTTCTTGTTTGATCTTGAAAAGAGAGGAAAGAGAGTGTACTAGTTGTTCAAGGCAATTTCCTAGAAGCTTCTTAGTCTTGCCAAAAGAAGAAAACAACAAAGACAAAAGGAATCTTCAAGTGCAATTACAAGTACAAGGGGGGGCCAATTCATTTCTAATCCATTTTAAAGCTTGAAAAGGCTTCAAACTTGAATATTTTTCCTTCCAAATGAATTCTCTTCCTTCCCTAACTGTTGTTTGGCCGAGACAAAAATTTGAGAATTGAAAAATTTGAAAAAATGATGTCCAATCACAAGCTGCCACGTCATCACCATATAAACAACCAAATTGAGTTCTAAATTTAGATTTTCTTAGTTTCTAATTTTTTATTCTAGTTTCTTATGAGTTAAGTCTATCACTAATTAGCAAACTAGTAAGTACCTACTAGGTTGGTAATTAGTGTAGAGTTAATTTAATTCGTGTCTTCGGTTTTTTGTATGCTTTTCTCGTTTTAAAGTCGTAGTGTTTTGTTGGTTCAAGTTCGTAAATCACTTTATTTGGTTTATTTCAAACAAGATCGATTCCGAACTAAAGCTTCTCACCACTCAAGTAACTTACCAAGTATTTCCAATTATCTAACACTTGTAAGGCCAATTGAGAGGTGAGGTTGAATGTGAATGAAGTGAGGTTTTTGAACTAACTTGTTTGTTCGTTTTGTAGGTTTTTGCCTTTGCTGTTTTTTGCTTTTTTTAGGTACATTTGACCATGGAACTCGAGGGTTCTTCATCCCAACCTTTGGGAAATGATATTGTGGGGGCCTTGAAGGCTCACTTTGATGCCTTAAGCCAAGAGTTAAAAGGTGATATGGATGCTAGAGGAGAGACATAAAAGGTGATATGGATTAATTGAGGAGTGAAATAGCATCTTTGACGGGTGGTGTGATTAGAATAAAAGCGAGGGTTGATAGATTATATCCACCAAAGCCTCCATAAAATTCAAACCACCAACTCCCAAATCCACTTGACCAAAGACCCTACACTCCACAAAACCCCATGCCATAAATCCAAACCCATCATCAACCAAATCTGGTTCCCCCTCTTCAAACTTCCCTAAACCAAACTCAATCCATCCAAGTAGGAGAAATGGGAGAGTTAGCACCCAAGGAGAGTGAGTCTAAGCCTCAATATGGAGAGAAAATAAATAGACTCAAGAGGTGCCTCACTTGAAGGGCAAGAAGGACTTTTCACCTTATATTCCAACATCTAAGAGACGCCGTAAGTTAGGGCTACTATGGTCCTTTTAGACTCTCCTTTTACACTCCAAAGGAGAACCCTTCATTAAGGGTATTTTAGTCATTATTATATAATAGTATAAATAGACCTATTATCTTCTATTTTCCTTAGACTTTGATGAATTGAAAAAAGGTATTACTCTTAGTGTAGTTTCTTTCCTTAGTGTAGGGCTTGGAAAAACCATCTTAGTGTAGGTCTTGGAAAAGACATTCAAACTTGAGAGATTAATACATTTGATGGATTTCACTTATGTTGATCAATTGGCAAGAAAGGTGTGATTGAGGAGTGTGAGTCCTTTGGTCCACCTAAGAGGAAAGTTTGAGCTTCTATTGGTGAGGTGTGATTGATAGTTTGATACACCATCTTTTGTTAATCACTTGGTAGGAGTAAAAGTCTTTCTATCTATATTTATTTTTATGCAATCTTCTTCATCTCCCTTTCTTCTAGTTGCTGTTTTTTGTTCCTTGTGTGTCCATTTTCGGTTTTGTCCTTCCTTTAGGCTATCAAAAATAAGGTGTTACTCTAAGTTTTTTTTTTTTTTTAAAATCATCGCGTTTAGCAAATACTATTTTTCATAAAATACACTTCATAAGAATTTTTTTTAAAAATAGAATCCTTTAAAATAGGAAAAATAAATAGCATTATCTCTTCCCATTCGTAGTCATTAAACCCCATTTCCCGCCCCAACCCTTACTTCTACCCTAGCTTCACTCATTCCCTACCTATTTGACATGACCCGAATTGGGGCCTTATCGTGATGGGCATCCCAAATCCAATCAGGACTGGAGACCACTCTCGATACCCAACCCAACCTCCAAACACATACCCTGAGTCGGATGAATTTCAGAAATATAACAAGATAACGTATTTGTAGATATACTGACTTTGGGATAGGTCTATTTTCTAAACTAACCCAATCAAGTCAATCCATCCAATAACCAACTAAACCAAGACAATAACACAATATGTTTATATATATATATAATCCAAAACAAAATGGAACAATCATAAATCAAATAAAGTCATACGGTATCAGCCCCAATGCCAATATCAATGCCAAGGCTGACACCACTGCCGACACTGCCTATATCAAACCATGTAGTTCCACAAAGCCTCTAACCAAAAGTAAAATAATATCCAATCGGGACATGTCCTCGACCATATCCAAATTCATAGTCTATAAAATGACCAAAGTATATAAGGATATCCATGACATGAAATGAAGCCTTTTAGAATATGGAAGCTCACCACTTCAATCTAACACAAGCTGATCCCGAATCTGATCACTGAGCAGGAGAAGTAGAATGGTTGGTTCCTGTATCGTGTGGGGATACGGCGCCCGAAAGCAGATTAACGAGTGAACGCTAGCATGTACTCAGGATAATGATAAAATAATGTCAACTTTTAAAACCAAGTAAAAAACCATATGCATACACAACTACACACACACACACATATATATATAATACACTAGATAGGTATGCCCGTTCATTGCACGGGCCCAACGCATATAGTAGAATAAAATGAAGATGTAATAGTAAGGGACCATCCCGTTTGATTGGATCAGTTGATGGAAATGATCCTAAGTGTATGTTTTATACAATCATAAGAATAACATACTACTGGATGCTCACATTCTCATATGATAGTGATTGTTGTCTATTTACATTGATACAGATAATATCTATAAATTCTTCAATTGGAGATACATTTTTATTGTTGTGATCAATCTCTTGGGCATTCACGATCAAACACATGTTAAATTTGATTTAAAGATTAAATTAGTTAAGAAGTTCAAAATGTGATAATAAAACAAATCTTTATTAAATGAAGACGAACACAATAGTTTTTAGAATAAAAGTTCCAATAACCTAAGCTATTATGGTATCAGAATAAAAATCCATTTGTAAATTGAAAGAACTACATTGTAGGTAGCATTAGTAGCTCCGTACATATCTCTCTATTTTTAAAATTTTGGATAAACATTTACATACCTATTGACAAAGTAGCTGCATTGTTGTGAAATATAGATACCATTGACACCCATCTCCTCCAGTAAAGTACTACATTCTCTCTTAACTTACTATATTTTCAACCTACTGAGATAACTTATGACTCAAATTAACATCCTTTTCTCAGATACTAAGATAATAATTTGTTATCATCATATCATCAGTAGAGTAATACTTGAGCTCCGACTGCACCTACCCCCATCCCATCCATTAATTTTTTATCATTCCAACAAGTCATATGATAAAGATGGACCAACTTTAAAAAGTTGTTGCGGTCACTTTTTATTTAATGGTTATGTCCAAATTCTACGATAGACCTCAGAATGAAATTGGTTAATCATATACCTGTAGGAAACTACTTTGACTGACTTCAAGAAAATCATCCTTAATGTACAAAAGTGCACCAGATATTACCCTTACAACCAAGTATAAAATTTGTGAGATAATTTAATCATAGTAAGGTTAGATAATTGATAATATAAGATACAAAAACAAATAGAGAGAACATATTTGTTTGAGAAAACAAATGCAATAAATTCATAACTTTTAAAATAAAGATATAATTTGCTTTTTCGTCATGAAGATTGTTGCCGCTAATTAACTTATCCTGATAGATGATATAGCATGTTTGAAAGCCAATTTCATGACCATAATGTAGACTAAATTATATCCCAAGGTTCTCTTCATAAGCACTTTACTACAACCTCAGACAATTCCAGCTAATCCTAAGTAGTTGCATTAAGGACATAAAAGAAGAGACCCTTAACCAATAAAATGTTCTTTGTTTTGGTGTCAAAGAGCTGAAAGTACTAAATATGGCCTTCGTAGATGCTAACTTTGGAAATTATCCTTTGAAAATACCCACCTCACTGCCTTGGAGACCAATCATCAGAGTTACATAAATTCTTTTAAAATCAATTATAAATGTATGACTGCGCAATGAGTACACTAAGTACGCAATTGAATGGAATCCAGACAATAAACTTTATTCAAGCAAACAACCAATCAACTTGATTAAATTACCATGACACAAGAATAAGTTCTTGATATGGGAAATTTTAGAACATAGGATAATTTTTTTATAAAATAGGAATTTACCACAACAAAGACCTTCTGATAGAATAAAATTTGTCATCATCCAAATTGTCAAACTCTTGAACACCTCCAGCAGCACTAACAGTTTTACTTTGTGAATCTACTATTCCTTCTGCATTGTCCTTACACACACTAACATCTACCTTGACATCTGAAGAATAGACACAATGCTTTTGGAGCCACCTATCCATATCCCAGAGTACATGCATTATACTTTTTTGTACTGCATAAACGTGACTCTCATATGTTTGAATTAAAGGCGACAAAGTGCACCATGACCTTTCAGTGCATCAAAGAATTGGTCTGACTGTATATTTTATGCAAAAAGAAAAAAAGTTATTATGATTAAGACTTTTGAGTCGAGGCTAGCAAACTCATTAAATTAATCTGGGAAGGACCAACAAATGACATAATAAACCAAGAACATCTTTTATCTTGCCCGCTCTAATTTACAGGTGCAATATTAAAGAAAAAGATGGCAATCTTGAAATAGGCTGCTAAAAGAAGAATAAGAGGACCATCATTTTACCTGCATAGTCAAGGTTCCTGGATTTTTGTCCTCCTTCCCATGGATAAGAAATATATGCTACTTAATCTTATTGGTCGAAATAAAGATACTCATCTCAACATAAGTATTGGTCGCCTCCCAAAGTGTTCTCTCCTCATTCTGGAAAATTAAGTACTTAGCAATGCAAGTGAATGAACTAAATCCTCCTAGAATACAAAGATAACCACCAAATCATAAGGACTTTAGACTAGTTGACCTTAAACAAGAATTGGGAGGACTACTTGGAACCCAAAAGGTATTAGTGTTCTGTTATAAGCACCAGAACGAGCAATTCCACAACAGAAAAGATGAGGGGGATGTGCAAGGAGCTTTATTGTCATAAATACCCCGTAGGAATGACCGCCAATAACAATTTTTTTCGGATCGGGCACTTAAAAACAAATGACAAGAAAACTCAACTATGATTTCAAAGTTCCATGCAACAATATATGTTCAGCAAGAAAAAGAAGCAACTTACTCCACTACGTATAACTTCTTCCACTGCAGCCTCAACACTTGCAACAAGTTGTTCTATGTACCTATTTAAGCCAACATTTATTAAACAAACACCCAAATCTCCAAGTTGTAACTGGAAAAGTAAAAGAATTAACTTCAGATAAGAGAGAGACATGGTTTATCCTTAAAATAGATCCAGAACATCAATTATCTAGAAAGAGAAGCAGAGGAAAATCCACTCAACATCCCACGACAACTACCCTTCCCCACCCCCCGAATAAAAGAAGTAGTACTAAGTTCATTTAAACACTAATTGTATATTTACCTTATATCATAAAAAAGCTAGGTGTATAAAGCAAATAAAATAAGAAGTACCAAAGGAATGGAAGGAACCGAAACCACAATCTATTTCAAAACATTACTAGGCCATGGCTAAGAACTATGGTAAGCAACTTGTCCGACTTCAATTCGGTCTCCTCCTATGTTTCTTTTCTCACATACTCTTCCATACTTTCTTCTGGCTACTAATAAATTTAGATAGGAATTAACACATATTCATAAATAAATTGCAAAAGACAGGATCAAAAATCAATGCGGGCCAATTATACACATATTAAGAAGGAAAAGAGGACAACAAACCAAACATAAAACAAAAAAGAGCTGAGTTACTATGCAAGAAATTGAAAAACTCACTCCATTCCATATTATATGACACCTTTTCCTTTTTTGTATCAAAAAATTAAAATAGTTTCTTTTTTATGATAGGACATGTCATTTTGTAGATCACAACATACTTAATTAATTTGGGCTATTATAATATTTAGCTTAGTCAAAACCTTTTTTCCTTGAACTCCTTACGTAATAAAAATTAACCACTGGCTAAAAGGAAATAACTAATATACTGATGCAAGAATGAGGTTCTAATGGATAATATCTCTTTCTCACCATGGACAACATCCATAGAGACCAAGACATATAAATGCTACTTTTTTTTTTACTAAATTAGACAATTGTATAAATGAGTAAAACAACCTATGCGCAGCTGATTGAAAATTCATTACATGCATTCTTTTGCAGCTCTAGGCTTTCTTCAAAGTCAAAAGTGCAACACTTACCTCCATGAAACTAGCTAGACAACTCCATATGTGAGGCACAAATCTTGACTGCCTACTTAACAACACACGGTCATTCTCTTTGTCAATAACTAACATTATGAAAACCTGTTGCAAGGGAGAGATATGCCAAACAAAGTTAGGATTCTCATGTAGCATTTCAATATATGCGTCCCATAACCTCCTCCATAAATAAATAAAAATAAGTAAACTAAAAAAGTGCACAAATTACAAGTAAAACAATAATCAGAGAGAAAAAAATTGATCTAATTGGCATACTTGATCAACTTAAGGATATATTTTCTTCTTGTATAACTCATTAGAGCACTGTCTCCGTCTCCTAGCATCAATTAAAATGTTCTTACCTCCAAAAAATCCATAAAAAAGTGATATTGTGTGCCGTTCTAGTAACGATCTGGCTTGATAAAATGCCAAAGCCAAAGAGTAAAACTTTCAGGAAAACATGGTAACCATCTTTGGCATTAGGGCATTCTAATAACTATAATAGAACGCTACCCAATCTTTAGATGTGCACAGCTCAACAATGACAATGATATGGATACTGTAACCCAAATTCATTTGCTCTATATTAGAAGAAAATTGATGCTAGATGGTATTATCTGGACTCTTGATTGGGCGCATTCACACTGTCGGAGACAACCCTTAAAACACTCTAAATATAATTGAGGTTAAGAATGCTTAAGATACTAAACTTTCAATTGCACATTTACAACGTGATGTTAACTGCATAACTAGGTTGTAATCACATGCAAGAGATCATTTGTTAAGCAGTTCTAAATAGAGATTATTTAAGATCACTTTAGTAGTATTCTAAAAAGACGCCAAAAACAACAATATCCAATGTAGATGCAACATCAATGAAATGAAGGAGATTCCAAGGCAAACAATCAAACACCAAATTAAGAACTCACATAGATGATGAAATCAACCTTGGAGTAGAAAGTCATCCATTATGTGAGTGTCAACTCTAAGTTCCTTCTCTTTATTTTCAAGAAGAGGCTTCGCGTCATACACGCACCATTGTACCTTTCATTCTTGTATAAGATATATCAAGTTATTTTTAATATGGATTTTCAATCTGATTCTGTAAGTTGTAGCCAAAAATTTTAAACATGAAATTTATATTAAATCACATAACCATAAAATCATATAGCTTCATTCCTAAATTCCTAAACAAAAAACAATGATTAAGCAAAAAAAATAACCAGTTCTCCAAACCACAATGTATAATTGAATTTTATTATTCGGTTTATAACCTGAGAATGAAATATTTGAGACATAATCCTTTTTGTTTTACACATTAAATTTGGACTCTTTCATCAAACAGTACATGGAATTCCAAGAGAACATAAATTCCTCAGCATAAATCAAACCAAAAAACTCCTAAAAATAGTAGATGCAAAACATTAACAAACAGACTAAGCAGTTACCCTAGCAGAAAAGGCTAAATCGATAACACACAAATGGAAGAGGCAGGAGAAACAGATGGACGACGACCAAATTGAAGAAGCAAAACAGAAATATGAAGCGGCTTATATGGAAATGGTTTTTCTGTGGTGGGGATAGGTAAATATCAACTCAATATAATGACCATTTTGCCCTCAATAATATGTTTATTTACGAGTCTACCCTTAGTTTTCCTAGCACTACCTTTTCTATATAGTAGAAATATATATATATATATATATGTGCCGAGAGAGAACCGATTTAGCTTGCCTTTAAAACTATTAACCTGGGTATGTGTAGCTTAATCATCCTAGAACTATCCATGGGCTATATGTGTCTAGTGTTACCTTTTGAATGGGCCTCGATATGCGTGTATTTGCATGAATTAGAGATTCCATAGAAGTATAGAATTCTCGTGTACCCTTCGCTTTCCATGATACATATATACAAGTGTAACTTAGGGGATTATCGTGTACCCCATAAGTATTATATATGTGTTCACCATAACTAATCCTCAAGTCAGCAAACATGAGTTTCCAGTATCCGTCCATTGGACTTGTACCTTCATGGTTAGCTATCATACCCCGCTATTATTGCCCAATTAAAACCATTAGTACGTAACCAAACACCAATTCCATTTATTATTAACCAAGGTAATAAGTAGTGGTATCATCATACCAACCATAACTTGCAAGCAATGTCCTTAGCCATCCTCTTTAAATAATGGATTCCCATGTACCCATAGATTACATTATTTAGTTTTTTGGAGGAATCCCATGTACCCCACAAATGATCACTGTTAAGTTTGCTTGGGGGATTCCTATGTACCCCACAAGTGTATTCAATTAATCCATAACCATGACCACCAAGACTTTACAATTTAACCATTAAAGACCATCCAAACTAGTTAGGGTTCCATTACCACTTTATACCATGCAAAGTTTTCAATAAAAGTTCAAGAATATAGTAAAATCATTGTCATAGGTATTTTAGCAAACATATTGATGGCATATAGTTTTCAAAACCAACACCAAGTACCAATTAACCATTCCCATGCAACCAAATGTTCAAACCATCATTAAAATATGAAAACCATAATTAAAACATGGAAAAACCATAACCAAACCATTTATATCCAAACCCCCAACATATATTCAAAACCCAAAACTATACCACAATTATGACATAAAAACCATACATAAAACATGACTTTAGTTGGAACTAATAATGAGGAAGGAGTAACATGCCTTAGATTACAAAGATGACAGAAAAAACCCACCCTTATAAGCCCTAAATTGATCTTATTGAAGAAACCTTAGCCTTTCTTGACCCAAGAGCCTTGAGAGAATTTGAGAGCATTTCTAAGTGTTTAAGATTAGAATAATAGGCTAAATAATGTCCTAAGAGTATTATAAGTCATAGGGACTTAGGAGGTTAAGAGGGAAAATGTCCAGATTACCCCCAACTTAAACTATATAAAACTCCCGCAGAAGGGTACGACCACCTCCCCAAATCGTACCCTAGGGTATGAGTGCTACCCTTATCTTGTACCCTAGGACCCATCTTGGACCCTAACACTATCTAAAATACGGCCACCAAGACCAATTCGTACCCAACTATACGACCAGTACCCTTAATCTATTCCTTAGGCAGAATAGACTCCTCTAGGTTAAACACATAGGGAAATATACGATTGGTATTATACCACTCTTACCCTAATATATGACTAGTATGATCTATTCGTATCTCTAACAGAAACCAACCAACCTATACTAGTTAACATATGACCAAGACCTACCAACCATACCTTATCATACAACTAGTACCCCTAATCGTATGATGTCCAGAAGCTAAAACTCAGGAAATTTCTAAGGATCAAAATCTAGGGTGTGTCAATTATCTCCCACTTGGATCATTCATCCCCAAATGATGGAGCAAGGCAGTAAAAGTATGATTTACACCTTAACACATTGAGTCTAACCTTTAACTAAGTTAAAAAACAAAGATGCAAGGAAATCAATCTTTCTTTTAACAAAGTTTGAAAATAAAAGTATGATAAAGAACACATATCTTCCGCTTAAATCTCGGGATAAAAAATAAGAATGGATATTTGGATTTTATGTCCTCTTTTACTTCCCAAGTACCCTCTTCCACCTTATGGTTCTGCCATAGAACCTTAACTGAGGCAACATCCTTGGTTTGCAATCGACGAACCTACCGATCCAAGATCTCAATCGGGATTTCTGCATAAGACAAAGAATTTGAGATACCCAATCCTTCCAAAGGAACAACCGATGAAGGATCACCTATAAAATTTTTCAACATAGAGAAATGTAATACCAGATGAATGAAGTTCAAACTAGAAGGCAACTCTCAACCCTTTGTAAAACCAAGTAAGGACCCACATACCAGGGACTGATGTTCCTTTTCTTCCCAAACTGCATTACTTTCTTCATGGGAGACACCTTTAGGAACACCCGATCCCCAACCTCAAACTCTAAGTCTCTATGCCTTATATCTGCATAGGATTTTTGGACCTTTAGGTAGCCTTAAGCCTTTCTCAGATCACCTTTACCTTCTCCATGGCCTAGTAAACCAAGTCTGGGCCAAACATATCCGCCTCACTAAGTTTGAACTACCCAATAGGAGATCTACACCTCCTATTATACAACGTCTCAAAAGGAGCCATCCCAATGCTAGAATGATAGCAATTATTGTAAGCAAACTCTACAAGTGGTACATGCACAACCCAATTACCACCATAGTCAATCACGCATGCACAAAGAATATTCTCCAATGTTTGAATAGTCCTTTATGCTTTCCCATTTGACTATAGATGGAAAGCAGTACTCAAACTCACCTTAGTCCCCAACCCCTTCTAAAATGACCACCAAAAGTGAGATGTAAACTATGTGTCATGATCAGAGATAATAGAAATAGGTACCCCATGCAGCTTAACAAACTCATAAAGATATAAAATCGCATAATCCTCAGCCAAAAAGTTAGTCCTTATTGGCAAAAAGTAAGCCAACTTTGTCATCATATCCACGATGAGCCAATTCGAATTATAGATTTTGAGATCAAGGGAGACCAGTAATGAAATCCATATTGATTACTTCCCATTTCCATTTTGGTAATTTAATTTCTTAATACAATTCTCTTGGCCTTATGTTCTCAACTTTCACTAGTTGACATACCATGTATTTGGCCATATCCCTCTTCATACCACTCTACTAATACATCTTCTTACTATTATGATATATTTTTATCAAACCTAGGTGAACAACATAACACAATTTATGCACCTCATCTATTATCCTTTCTCACAACCCATCGACATCAGGAACACAGAACCTTCTTTGGGTTCGCAAGGTACTAATGAGTAGAGAATTTACCACTCATTTATATTTAACATTCGGGCACATTACTATGTTTTGAATGAATAAGTAAGACATAATTATGATTGAATACGCTAATAACCATATTTTGCAAGCATACAGGCTATGAGAAGGAATGATGTAGATGCAAGCTGAAAAGTATCAAAAAGGATAGAAGAAGTGTAGCTAGTAGACCTGGAGCAGAACACGATCTCAGTTACTGCGATCGCGATTCTCGGACTGTAATCACGACCAGTCAAGACAGTTTAAAGGACCGCAATCACAGGGATCTTAGTGTGTTCGTAGTTGACATGATCGTGCATAAGCTGTTGTGATCGCAGACTAGCGAGTTTATGTACAAGGAAAATTATGTCATTTTGGCTAGCCAAACCCAAATCCCTTTTAAGGCCCAAAACTCATTAATTCTATGGCATCATCATCATTCCACAAGTCTACCACCCATCCTTAATTTAGGGTTTTTGTAATTTTCTTGGAGTTTGGAGCAAAATTTGTACTAATCTTTAGATAAAAAGACATTAGAGTGACTTCTAAGTGACGAATTGGCAAATCCCATTGAGGATTCATTAAAACTTAAAGTGGTTTGCATTCTATTTATTTTTGAAGAATCAGGTTGATGGAAATTTTGGTCTATTTTTGTTTATTATCTTTACGAGTTTCTAGTCCTTCATCTTGGGATTGTGTTAGAATAAGGTGAAATTATTGTGGGTTGTGATATATTTGTGTAGATTCTAGTGTGTTGATGATGGGTTCTACTATTACTTGATTAAATTGGTTGAGATTTATTGGTGAAAACCCCAAATACCTAAAATGGGTTTGTGGGTGAAAATCCCAAGATCTTAAAAGCTTAAACTATCCTTTAAAGAGGGGTTTGGGTAAACTTTAGGAACCTTCATCATCCTTGAAATATGGATGTGAGATCCAAGGCAATAGTAGATAATTATGGTCATAGTTTGCCAATTTTCACTATCTTAGACATAAGGGTGTTGATGAGGTTGACTATACCTTGGGTATCATCCCAGATTTAGGTATAACCAATTGAGGTGTTGAGTGGCTTTAATTGACACACTCGTTAGGTACTCGAAAAGGTCAATGAGTGACATCTTTGAGGTTTTGATGAAGAACTATCCTCAAGGTCTCTCAACCTAGTCTACCCATCATTAACAATTAGACTTTACGCCGAATTATCATGTACCCATGCATAACTTGCCCCTAGGATAGCATAATACCAAGATCTGTGCCTAATTAATTACACTTTAATTATTCTTAGTATCGAATTAGTCCCTTAAAATTCCAAGAATTAGTTTCACATTTGAAATATTTTAAGAGTTGGGTCTGATGAAACTCCTTACGAGGAAACGTTGGGTCTGATGAATCCCTTATCTAAGAGATCCTTCAATAGTTCTTTCAGTTCTACTGGTGCCATTCTGTATAGAGAAATAGAGATAGGATGAGTATCTGGAAGAAGATCAATACCAAAGTCTATTTCCTTTTCAAGAGGAATTCCTGGAAGATCTTTGGGAAATACATTTGAATATTCATTCATTACTGGGACTGGTTCAAGACTGGGAGTTTTAGAACTAGTGTCCTTAACTCAATCAAAATGATAGACACATCCTTTAGATATTATTTTCCGTGCCTGAAGGTAGGAAATAAGCTGACTTCTGAAAGCGGATACGCTACCCTTCCACTCTAGGATGGGTTTATTCGGAAACTGAAATCGGACTATTTTGTTTCAGCTGTCGACTGTGGCATAGCAAGAGTGAAGCCAATCCATACCAAGAATGTCATCAAAATTAGTTATCTCTAATTTGACTAAGTCTGCTAAAGTAACTTTCTGAGATATCATAACCGGGCAGTTCCTGTATACCCGTCGAGCTAAGTTGTTTTTATCCACTGGGGTAGACACTGAAAAGGGCTCTGCTAGAATTTTGGGACAGACTTCGAAATCGAATGCTATATAAGGAGTGACAAAAGACAAATATGCTCCTGGATCAATCAAACTGTAAATATGCACATCAAAGATCTGTAACATACCGGTAACTATATCAGGAGAATTTTCCTGATCTTGTGGGGACTGAAGAGCATAGAAATGATTTGGGCATTGCCCACTAGTAGCACTGGAGGTGGCACCCTACTGATTTGGGAGACCGAACTAGGCTGAGGGGCAATTTTTTTGACCCTGAGGACCTGGCTGAAGACAGTCTCTAATTTTGTGGCCTGGCTTGCCACATCAGAAACAAATACCACTGCCAGCTCTGCAAATACCCTGATGGTGCTTGCCACTTGTCTGGCAAAGAGGATAGGTGTGGGCACTGCTAACACTGCCCTAGGACTTAAAGCCTGGTGCTCTATCTTTGTTACCCTCTCTGAACTTAGGAACTGAAGCACTGGCTGAAGAAGGAGATGGAACTGATGACTTAGGATGAAACTGGGAAGGATTTCCTCCTTCTTACTTAGGCTGATCTAAGTTGAAACTACCTATCTTCGCTCTCTTATTCTGCTTCTCCATCATCTTAATCTTCTGCTTCTCTACCTGCTGAGCATGAGTCATGAGCCTGGCTAAAGTCATGTCACTATTTAGCATGGCGGATCTGCACTCATTAACCACGCTATCATTCACCCCTAAAACGAACTTACTCATCTTGACCCTGCTATCTTCCACCACATGAGGGGCATATCTAGATAATTGAGTAAACTTAAGAGAATACTCTTTCACTATCATATTGCCCTACCTGAGGTTGATGAATTCTAACACCTTTGCTTTTCTAAGCTCTGGGGGAAAGAATCTATCAAGGAAAGTAGAAGGAAACTTCTCCCACTCAACTGACCCTACATCGTCTGGCCTCTCTGACTTCCACTGCTTCATGTAAGTATGAGTAACATCCTACAACTGATATGCAGCTAGGTCAGCACTCTCACTAGACGTAACTCCCATTATGTCTGTAACCTTCTGCACCTAATCTAGGTATTCCTGAGGGTCCTCATCTATCTTAGACCTAAGAAATAATGGAGGATTCATTGGGTAAAGTCTCAAATCTTAGGTACAGCTGAATTGGCCACTGGTTTGGCTAGAAAGATAGCTGGTCATTTATTTTGAGCAGCAACTGACTGAGAAAAAGTAGTGAATGCGACCCTGAACTCCGAATGAGAAACATGTTCGCCCAAAGGTTCTTCGGGCTGAGGGGCTGGCTGATTCTCGTTTCTTCTTTTAGGAGGCATGTTTTGTAGAAGAAAGGGAGAAATGGATTAGACTGAGAGATTGACTTGAGATTATTCTCACTGGCACGACATGAATACTGAAAGAGGGGAAACTGTTCCTAAAACATCTTATAGCCTTCTGCACATAAATATGGCGCGCAACACACCCATGTACAAGACTCTACTAGATGCTGCTTTCAGACTTCCTACAACTCTATTGAACCTTAGGCTCTGATACTAGGTTTGTAACGCCCCGGATCTTGTACCCGGAATGCTATATGATGCTCATGACCCTGAAGGACCACAAGCTAACCCATGACTGATATCTGTACCTGTATACTGCATAAAATACTGAATAATGCAGAAACATAAGCTAAAAGGCGGTAAGGTTCAAAACTGAATATAATCTGAATAATATAACATCTGTGTGGGGTAATAGAATACCCAAATCATAACTGAAAATACTAAAGTCTGAAACATGATAGTTTGAAAAGCCTATAAACATGATTGACTGAATGAATAAGAAGTTGATGGGACATGTCCCTAACTAACCCCAACTAATAAACTGATTAATAGGATGATAGAGAAATCATCATGTCCTCGAAGGATGAGGACTCACTTCTAACTCTGGCGGCTGAACCTAGAATCTACTGATGCTTTGGAGCTCGTGTCTCTGAACCTATGGTATAAGACACTATAATGCAAATACGTTGGTACTTTGAATGTACTGGTATGCATGTAAGGTAGGCTGAATGCATGGGGTTTATATGCATGAACAATACTGGCTAACTGACTAATATGAACGTGAGAATACATGCATGCATACAGAGTAACTATATTTGAAATTGTGATAATATGAGTATGCTGATGACTAACATGACTAATGACTGAATTCTGATAACTGATAATATGAGTGACTGTATCTGACAGTCCTAAATATGATGAAACTCGCTGAGATCCATACTGTATCTGAGTTGACTGTATCTGATAGTCCTGAATTCTGAAGAACTATCTGATTTCTTCTAATGAGACTGATACTGAGACTGTGGGAGATAGTCATCTAACCGACATGCCCCAAATAATGCATTATAGCTGAATTGGGGTCCAGTCTATGCCCTGATTGGAAGGGTGTCAATACCACGCCACTGGAAAGGACAATATGTGAGTGACCCTAATATAACAAGTAACTCTAGTGAGAACGGTAGGAACCCTCATATAGCAGGCTAAGCCACCTCATCTACCTTCATATAGTAGGCTATGATGTCTCAACCTATGCTGGCTACATAGTTTTGGAATGCAAGGATTGCTTCTAAGAATCACACCCTCATATAATAGGTGAGTCCCATCCTTGGGCTCACTCGGTGCTAATTTCTACTCCCTTCTGAATAGACACTGGACATGATTTACTGAACTGAACGTGGACTGAGTTAGTTAATTTCGTTGACTGATGGAATACTACTAATATCTGATAACTGACTGAGTTCATGAGATCATGGAGATTTCCTGAGACATAAGACTGTCTGAAGTCTAAGGGTCATAGCTTGACTGAGAGTATCGTGAAAACATGACATGGCTTTAGGCACACAACTAATGTTTCAGGTACAAGTAACCCCAGGAATCAATAGAAGGGAACTAACGAAGCATGACTTTATCAAGTACAAGACCCACATCAACAATACATAATTTAATAAGTTGTGGATTTCACGAAGTACAAGGTTATCATACTATCTAACATGGACGAGACTGCTGATAATCATATCATAATCTCATATTCTAATATCATGGCCATTCCGACAACATACACATTTCACAACTATAACATAGAAATCATTTAAACATAGGAGGATGACAAACATGTCACATTTAGCTTATGTCTTGAGCTATAAAACATGATTTCTACTTTTTCAAGCATTTTATCAACCACCTTGCATGCTCAACTTAGGGCATAAGTGAATTCATCAAATTACACATCATAAGCAACTAAATTCATGGATTTTATCTTGCATGGTCACTTAATAACATGATAAACACACAAAGATTCCAACTTTGAAATCAATCAACGTCAACAACACGATTACAAATAACCCACAACATAAATACCATGATTTATAGATAAAACAAGGTTCTTGAGCTTCATGGATGGAAGGAATCCATGAATGAACACAACGCATACCTTAGTTTGTGATTTCATGAATATTGACGGTGAAACCTTCTTGAATTTGAATCCCCGATAGAAACCCTAGCTTGTTCTTGAGAGAAACTTGAGAGAAGAGAGTGTATTTTGGGTGAAAAATGGATGAATCATGTGTTAAAGGGCTTAAATAGGGTGGGAAGTTGACCCATTTAACCCTGGACACGTCATTTAATTTAGTAAAAATTTCTAGAATTGGACCCCTGGCGTGACGCGGCGCTATCGCACCGTGTCACTGGAATTTGACAATTGAAAAATTGAGGGATAGCGCGACACGGGGCCATCGCATTGTCACTTCCTTTGTGACCTGAAACTTTGGCACGACGCGGGGGAAATTACGCTGAGACACTGGGAAATGGACATATCTAAATTTGGACCCCGGCGTGACGCGCCATAATCGCGGACCCCCAATGGAATTTTCCAAATGCCATTTGCTCTTGTGGCGCGGCGTGCCACTGACTAATATGGTGTTGTTTTATGACAGGAACTTGAAATAGTCGTAACTTATGACCCAATTATCGGATTTGAACGAATCTTATATCATCAGAAAGCTTATTGAATTTCCCACATAACAAAAAGTGACAATCTTGAAAATTCCTCATGGGATAACCATTATTCAATTTAGAAGCTAATACTAGACTTTTTTGAGATGAAATTAGCTAGGAAAAAGTACGGGATATTACATACTCCCACAGAGGTGTACGGCCACCTCTCCAAACCATACCATAAGGTACGAGTGGTACCTTTATCTCGTACCTTAGACATCCCTTTGGACCCCAACACGGTCCTACATACGACCACCAAGACTATTCGTATGGACTACACGAACAGTACCCTTAATCCACACCTTAGACAGAATTGACTTCTCTAGGTTAAACATAGGGCAACATACGATTGTAATCATACCACTAGTACCCTAACATATGAGTAGTATGATCCATTAGTACCTTGGACAAAAACCAACTAACCTACACTAGTTAACATACGACCAAGACCCACCAATCGTACCACATCATATGACTAGTACCTCCTAGTCGTATGATATCCAGAAGCCAAAACTCAAGAAATTTCTAAGTATCAAAGTTCAGGGTGTTTCACTACCCCTCCCAATGCCAATATACCCTCACCATATCCTCCACCCTAACTACAATCAGTGGTAACTCCATGCTTAGCAAATAAGGGTGCAGGCTTAAATTTTTAACAAGAATAATTATTTGTTAATTTTTCATAGGAAATTGATGATTTATGACTTAAAAAAATTAATTCACGTTATTTATTCACTTTACCTTTTTCATATAGAAGAAACTAAGAATATGTTATATTTTTTTTACATCCTTATGATATACTAACACAATTAACCCAAACATATATTTCAAGATCTACATAAGGGGACCCAAGTCATACTCAATATAAGGGAGCTTGGTAGAGTCTTATTTGGCTCCAATTAAAGCAATCAATATTTGTATAGTAGCTTGGAGCAAGGGAGAGATAGGAATGAAGGGGAAGAAAACTATCACAACCTAATTTGCAAGTCATGATGGCACATACTCTATCTCACCAGTAGGTAAGTCGAATCATAACCCAGAGTTAAACATAATAGGTTAACTTGGTGGAATATGCCCAATATAGGGGGAAATCAACAACACAACTTATAAATAACAAAGTATATAAAATAGCTAAAGATAGTTAACATAGATACCATCCCATGGCCTAATAGAGCCAGCACAAGAGCATCTAGTAATAATAATACAACCCATGTATATAGAATAGTCAATAACATCTAGCTAAAAAAAAAAGACTGAACATAGAAATATTGAAGGAAATAGGTGGCTCCTACTATAAGAGTTCACCTTATCTCCAGATATCAACAAAATATGAACATCAATCAACGACGACAACTAGACCCAGATCTATACCAAAAAGGTACAAAAGTGTAGTCTAAGTACCAAAACCATAGGTACTTAGTAGGCATCATCGACCAACTGAGCTAAATCATGATATAAATATGATAAAGTGCAAGATAACATAACTAAGTCAAGGTAAAGACAAACTTGAAGTAACTCCAACATCGCTGTGCATGAACAAGTAAATAAATTAGAATAATAGCATAATGTAACATAAAGCATCAACAAACACAATAATAACTACAAAATTGGCTCTCATATGCCAATTAGTGTAGAAAAGTAAATAACCCATCGCAAGCCCCATAAGCCTAGAAGGTACAAACAAGATAGCGTAACCCACCACCGTTATTTATAAACTCTCATAATACAATTGGAATTCTTCCAAGACATGTCACACTATAACTATCGATTATCCATATTCAACGTTTCTCAAATAGTCAACACTTATCAACTAAGCATCATGTAACAACTAATCCTCATGTATCAATAAACTATTCTTTATTAACTAAGCACCACTTATTAAGTAATCTTCCTATAATGGCTAATAATCACTTATCAACTAGTCATTATTTACCAATTAACCAATATTTATCAACTAATCAGTATCTCACTAGAATATATTTATATTATACCATATTATAACCATTTCCTCATTTTTGACTTAGCTAGATTGTCAATCTCTCATCCCAATATCATCATATCATAATAAGTATTATAATAGTATAATATGTATATCCGGACTCAAACCGGTAGGAATATTCACTAATATCCTCATAAATATCATCACAATTATCTTTCAATCTTGTCAAGCATGTATATATCATCATAATTCCCTCTAGCCATGCCCATCATATATGTATTATCATAATCCTCATCCGGTCTTGTCGGGAGTATATGTATCATCATAATCATCCTTCGATCTTATCAAACATATATATGTCATCACAATCATCTTTCGGTCTTGTTGGGCACATATATATATATATCATAATCATCCTCCGATCTTGGCGAGCATATATATATCATCAATATGGACATAGCATAATCAATAGAGTACTTAATAGCATAATCATGAACATAATATATTAACATGATCAATAATCATAATCAAAATCATGAGTTCTAGCATAACCAATAACATAATTACCAATAGAGTAAATAAGCATAGTTTTTGGCATAATCAATAGCATTATCGCTAATATAATCAATAAGCATGCTCTTTATCCTAATCAATAACGTATTCGCCAATATAGTTATTAAACATGACCTCTAACTTAATCAATATGTACTATCAAGCATAGGCAATAACTTATTAATAACTTAATTAATGGCTTATCATTAGCAAAATAGATGGATTGTCATTTGTATAATCGATAGCTTATTAATTGCTTGATCAATAGCTAACCCATGGCGTAATCTATAGCTTATTAATAGAATAATCAATAACTTAATCCCCAATGTTGTCATTAAGCATGACCTCTAGCATGAACAATAGCCTAAACACTAATATATCTATAAGCTTGATCACTACCATAGTTAATAGCTCATTTGTTGGCTCAATCAAGAGTATATTTATGGCTTAGTCAATAGTATAATCAATGTCTCATTCAATATAATATTCGGTAGCTCAATCAATAGCCAAAATAATAGCATATTCAATAGCTCATCAATAACATAAGTTTAATTAATAACTAATTCATAGCATACTCGTTAAGCATTACTTTGAACGCCATCCATCATAACCAAAAAATATCAAGGCATCTAAATATCACTAAAATAACCATCTCCCTAGGTGTACACAAGCACATCAAAGGGTCTTCAATAATCGAAGAGACCACTTCTAAATCCTCGTAATCATTTACCAAGCAATGTCTACCCCGTACTAGGCTAAGGTATCTAAATTCACTCTTAGATATTGAACAAGCCATAAATAGCCCTAGGATAACAATTCCTCCTAATATTGAGAAACTAAGTCCATTCTACCAAAGGTATTGGCAATTTAGGTATGTTTCATCCTAAACTTGAGTGACTAATGCAATCTCCTTATTAGTTTATTAACTAAAGAATTTCTGACCTAAGCATAAACCTACAGGGTCAACTTCACCTAAGGCTTGATTGACTAGGCTAATTATGCCAAAAACGATATCCAAAATAACCTAACCAATCAAACTAACCAAATTATTACAATATAGCACACCAACACCTAAAGCCCATCCCAAATATAATGCAATATCATAAACATACTCTAAATTAGCTCAATCTAACAAGGGGTAAAACCTAGCCTACTTGGATGCCAAAGAAAGATCACAAGATCCACTAAATTATCACTTTTCCTTTTGAGAAGCTTCCATAAGATGCCAAGCTATCAAAATCACATTCTACTCATCAATACGGGAATAAGGATAGCTTCGGGTCCAAAAATCACATCAAAATCTCATGTGGGTCCTATTAATGGAAAATCACTTTTTCAAAGCATACCCAACATTCTAACATGCTCAAGGAATCATTACACTTAAAAATGGGTAAAGTCTGAACTAATTTGGGGATAAAATCAAACCCCCAAGGTTTTGGGATTTTTGAACAAGAAATGGAAATTTCTATCATGAAAAGGGTGAAATCTTACCATTAATTGGAAGATAATCGCATAAACAAGTACTAGACAAGCTCTCAAATCATGCTCAAGCTTCAATTTTAAGCTATATCTCTAATTAGGATTTTAGCTCTCTCGAAATGGATGAAGAATGGGAAAAATCATGCCAAGAGGGTCTATTTATACCCATACCAGGTGCTCGAGTCTTGCTATCATGACCCGATGTTCATGATCGCGGTATATTGGGGTTGTTCTAATGAATCACAATCGCGATACTTATCCCCGTGAATGCAGCTCTTCTACCTTACTCAAGGGAGTCACGATCATGACCCCAAAGTATCGCTATCGCTGTCGCAATGCACTAGATACAGATTAGAATTGGAAAAATTTCAAGTTTCGCCAAGCCCTCGGGATTTATTCGAAATCTCGTATATGAAAATAAACTATGTAACCACACCAAATTTGATGTTCCAGACTCAACTGCAAAGATAAAATTTTTATCCGAGGTTGTTTCGATGAAATATGGGCCCCATACCCAATTTCCAATTTAGTAACTTTTTGACTAATAGGTCAAAATGAGACCAGGTTCTTTGGGACTCAAACCAAAGGTACACCTAGCCTAAAACCGACATTCTAAAGCTTCTGGAACAACTAGAATTTGTATTCACGGTCGTTTGATTAAATTTTTTGCCCGGTGGCCATTTGAAATCAGTGAAGAATTCAAATAGGAAATTCTCTAAAAACCAAACGACCTATTCGATAACCAAACTATCAATTCCACCAAGTCATAAATGACTTGGGGCAGCTATAGAGAAGCTCTATCGATAAAAATAAGTAGAAATATGGAAAATGGCCTAAAGGGTCATTACAATATCCACTACTAAAGGAACTTTATATCCACTACTAAAGGAACTTTTGTCTGCTAAAGTTAAGGATTAGGATGTACCTGAAGTCTCAAATAGGTGAGGATACTAGGTCTGCATATCACTTTTGATCTCCAAAGTGGGATCTTCCACTGGGCGGTGGCTCAATTGAACCTTAACTATCGAAATCTCCCTAGTGCGCAACCGTCTAATATCACTAGCCAAAATATGCACCAGCTTCTCTACAAAGGTCAATCACCCATCCAACTGGACTCAGTCTCATCTAAAAACATGAGATGGATCAGGAATGTATCACCGCATTATGGAAACATGGAAAATTAGATGTATAGTAGCAAAATATGGAGGTAAATCTAACTCATAAGACACCTCACCAACTATGCAAGGAATCTCAAAAGGTCCAATATATCTAGGCTGAGCCTACCCTTCCTCCTGAACCTCATCACACCTTTCATGGGTGATACCCAAGGGAATACTCGATCACCAACTCCAAATCTCAAGACACAAAGCCTATGGTCTGCATAGGCCTTCTGTGTACTCTGAGCTACTCTCAACCTATCCTGAATCACCCTATCTTTATCCAATGACTCTTGAAGCAAATCAGTACCACGGGGTTGAACCTCGAAAGTCTTAAAGAATCTAATTAGAGAATGACATCTCTTACCATACAAAGCCTCAAAGGGCGCTATCTCAATACTCAAATAATAGCTATTGTTATAAGTAAAATCTTCCAAGGCTAAGTGCTCCTTCTACTGGCCTCCAAAGTCCATAACACAGGCTCAGAGCATATCCTCGAGTACCTGAATAGTCTGCTTGAACTGGTCGTCTGTGGATGAAAGGCCGTACTAAGGTAGACCTAAGTAACCAACTCTTCCTGAAAAGCTCTCCAAAAACTAGAAGTAAACATGGAATCCTATACTGAAATAATAGATATGGGCACACCATGGAAATGGACTATCTTACGTACATAGATACGGGCTAACCTCTCAGCACTAAAAAACATCTGAATAGGAATAAAATATGCTGACATGGTCAACCAATCCATGATGACCCAAATACCATCGAAACCACTGGAAGCATGGGGCATACCTCTAACAAAATCCATGGTAATCCACTCTCATTTCTACTCGGGAATGGGTAATCTTTAAATCAATCCACCAGGTCACTGATGCTCAATCTTTATCTATTGACAACGAAGGCAATAAGCTACAAGTCTGCCACATCTCTTTTTATGCCACTCTACCAATAATGCTACCTCAAATCTCTATACATCTTCATTATGCCTGGATGTATAAAATATCTAGAACTTTGAGCCTCATGTAGAATCAACTGGATTAATTTATCAATCATTGAAACATAAATGTAGCTATCAAATCTCAAAATGCCCTTAAAATCTAGCATGACCCTCTCAGACTCACCTCTCACCACCTGATCATAGAGGAAGCGAAGCTTACTATCCTCAAGCTAATGATCTCGAATCTGCTTAAAAAACAAAGACCTCACCTCAACACTAAAAGAATCCTCCTAAGGTCTAAAATATCAATGAGAACTATCAAGTTGGCTAAGGACTGAATGTCCCGTACTAACGATCTCTGAGAAACTGAAATAAAAGCCGAGCTACCCATACTCACAGTCTTTTGACTCAAGGCGTTTGCTACCATGTTAGCCTTGCCTGAATGATACAAGATAGAGATATCGTAATCCTTTAGCAACTCCATCCATCTACATTTTCTAGTATTAAGCTTCCCCTGGGTCATAAAATGCTGAAAACTGTGATGATTAGTGAAAATCTCATAATGCACACTATAGAGATAATGCCACCAAATCTTAAGCACGAGAACTACTACTGCCAACTTTAAATCATGAGTGGGGTAGTTGCGCTCGTGAACCTTAAGCTTTCTCAAAACATAAGAAATAGGACAACTTTGTTGCATCAACATATAACCTAGGCCAACACCAAAAACATTACTAAACAAGGTGAATCCCTCACCCTTAATAGGAATACCTAAAATAGGAGATGAAGTAAGAAAATCTTTGAGCTTTCCAAAGCTTAACTCATACTCCTCAGACCATCGGAAAGGAACCTCCTTCCTAGTCAGTCTGGTCATAGGTACTCAAATAGTAGTAAAACTCTCAAAGAATCATCTATAATATCCAGCCAAACCAAAAAGCTATGAACCTAAGTTAGAGATGTAGGCCTAGCCTAATTACGAATAACCTCAATCTTTACTAGGTCTACCATAATACCATCCTTAGATACCAAATGTCCAAGGAATGTCACCGACTCAAGCCAAAACATACACTTAGAGAACTTTGAAAAAAATACATAATCTCTTAAAGTTTGAAGCATAATCCTTAAATGCTCCACATGCTCCTCTCCATTCCTTGAATACATAAGAATGTCGTTGATGAACACAATCACAAAGGAATCCAAAGAAGGCCCAAACACTCAATTCATTAAATTAATAAATGAGGCTGGGGAATTAGTCAAGCCAAATAACATCAACAAAAATTCATAATGACTATAATGCAACCTAAAATCTATCTTTGGGATATCCTTAACCCAAATTCTCAATTGATGGTAATCAGATCTCAAATCAATCTTGGAAAACATTGCTACACCCTAAAGCTGGTTGAACAAATCATCAATGTGATACATAAGTGACATGATCTGGACCAAGGCCTAGTCGTGTTGGGCATCTTAAGTCTGATTGGGATCGGAGACCGCCCTCAGTACCCAACTGTAACCACCCTGTACCCTATGCCGGGTAAATTCTAAACAAATAATAAGATGAAGCAATAATAACTAAAAAACATTTATGAAAGTCCATAACCATAACAAACTAAACATCCGACTAAATGTACAATCGATGTCAACACCAATGCCAATACCAGTACCAATACCAAGGCTAATACCAATACCGACACCGCCCATGGCCATAGTAGTCCTACAAAGCCTCTATCTGAAATTAAAGAATATACGGTCAGGACATGCCCCCGACCATTGACAAAACCAAAGTCTAAGAAATAAAAATGTTGTAAAGAAGTCCATAGGCATATAATAGAGTCTTCTGGAGTATAAAAGCTCACCATTTTTGTTTGACACAAAGATGTTCCTGAATCCAATTCAGTGAGTAGGAGGAGTAGTATGGACGATTCCTGCATTGTGTGGGGATACAATGCCTGAAGATAATTAGCGGAATGAATGCTAGCATGTACTCAGAAATAAGGATAAAATAATGCCATTATTCAAAACCACAGTAAATAATCATATGCAATCACATACATACATATTTATATACCATGCCGAGAAAGAGAACCAAGTTTAGCATGCATTTAAAACCTTTAACCTGGGTTGTGTAGCTCTGCCATCCTAAATCTACTCATGGGCTATAAGAGTTCAGCTCCCCCTGTTGAAAGGGCCCCGGTATGTGTTAGCCACACGAACTGGAGAAAAACCTAAAATGACTAGTACATCTCCAAAAATATAAGTGTGACCTCATGCATATGGTCACCAAGACCAAACCTCACATTGGCAAACATGAGTTTCCAGTTTTGGTCCGTCTAGGACCTCCACCTTCTATGGCTTTGCTAATACTACCCCCTTTAAGCCTATATTAAAAACATTCACACATAACTAACCATTTATCAAGGAGTCTTTTTAATTGAGCATTAACCATTGGTATCATCATACCAAAATTAAAACTTACAAGTCTATCCATTTATGCTATATCGAAGACATTAAACCAATTTAACTCCAAAGTTTTCAATTAAACCAATACCATGGCCACCAAGGCCTTTCCAAACCATTTAAAATCAACCAAACCAATTTAGGTTCCATTACCATATTATGTAATGCAAAGCTTTCAAGAATAGTCAAACTATGTGACAAAATCATTCTCATTGACATTTTAACAAACATTCACCACCAAAACCAAGTATCAATTGACCATTCCCATGCAACCGCATGTTCAAATCATAATTATAACATGAAAAATCATAAGTAAGAAATGGGAAAACACTATCCTACCATAAACAACCAAAATCCTCAACATCTATTTCAAAAACCTTAACAATATCATAAAATCAAATATTAAAGCATATGCTTTTAGTTGAACTAACAATGAGGCAGGAGTAACATGTCTTAGACACCAAGAAAGACAGAGAGGTTCACTCTTAAAAGCCCCTAATTGATTGCCCTATAGAAACCCTAGCCTTTAAACCAAGAGCTTGAGATAGATTGTAAGAGTATTTGATATAGAATAATAAGTTAATGAAGCCCTAAAATGAAGCCCTAAAAGGTGTTTTATGTCATGGGGTCATAAGGAGTTAAGAGGGGAAACATCCCAAATACCCCCAACTTAAAATTGTAAAATCACCGTAGTGGGTATGAGTTGACCCTTCAACTCGTCACCACAACATATGACTGGTATCATCCAGTCGTAACCAGAATAGAAGGTTGGAAACCGCCATACTATCCATCATACGACTTCGTTACCCTAACTCATGACCAGACCATCGGACTAGTATGGTCCAATTATACCTAAGACAGAAATCAAAGGGATCGACACTAGACAACATATGAATCCACTATACCACTCATACCCTATCCTCACGGCTTTTAGTGATTCACTTATATTCAGAGCCAAGTCAAGTGACTAAGTTTCAAATTAAGTGAAGGATCAACCCAATGACCTATCACCAAACAATACAGCCCAAACCCACCAAGTTATGACCATAACAGAAGACTAACCATCACTCCTTGGACACCTTATGAGTTGGGTCACCTGATACGTACTAACATCATATGGCTTATATAATAAGTCATTACAATACCAGTTAGTTAAAAAATCAAGAAATTTCTAAGGACCAAAACCCAGGGTGTTTTAATAGGATAATGGTTCTTCATTGTCACCTTATAAGTTGCCTATAATCAATACACATAGCATGTAGCCATCCTTTTTTTCACAAACAACATAGGGGCTCCCCAACGAGACATACTCGATCTAATAAAACCCTTACCAAGAAGATCCTAAAGTTGAGCATTTAGCTTCTTAAGCTCAATAGAAGCCATACGGTAAGGTGCCATAGAAATAGGTTGGGTTCCAGACTCATGATCAATAGCAAACTCAATCTCACAAGCAAGGGAATACTAGGCAAGTCTGTTGGGACCACATCAGAAAATACACAAACTACAGGAACAGAGTCAAGCAATAGACTCTCCATACCAACATCATGAAAATAAGCAAGATAAGTCTCGTTCCTCCTTAAAATAAGCCTCCTAGTATGAACAAAAGAAATAATCCCCACCATCTCATGACTAATCGCTTTCTGCCACACGACTGGGGGTATACCAGGCATGGCTAAGGTAGTGGTCTTGTCAAAATAATCCATGACCGTATAATAGTGGGATAACCAATCCATGCCCAGAATCACATTAAAACCCACCATATCCAGAACAATAAGATCAACATAAGTATCAATATCTCTAACAGTCATAATAGAGGATCTGAACACTCGATCCACTACTATAGAATCACCCACTGGAGTAGATACACATAAGGGCACATATAATAAATCCTAAGTTAACTCTAACCATGGATTATAATAAGCAGATACATAAGAATAAGTGGATCCCAAATCAAATAATGTAAGGATCAATTGATGACACACCAAAATCATACCTGTAATCACAACATTCCAAGACTAAGCCTCGGGTCTAGTAGGAATTATATGCAACTAACCACACTCGCCTACTAGCTAGGCTCCTGACCGACCTCTTGTCCTGCCTGCCTGAGAATCTCCTCGAGTATCCTGATAACCACTTTTAAGACCTTGAGAACTACTTTTAGCTGAGGGATGAACTACTCTAATAGGGGAACACTTTGATTTAAGGCAACAATCGACCAACGACTAGGGCAATCTCACAAATAGTGACCAAGAGCTCTATAACTATAACATATCACCTGAGCTAAACCAGAATCAACGGATCTATTTGACCCTGAATAACCACCACGTCTAGGATAACCAGAAGATGCACCTCTCGAAGACTGACCACTTCCCTAACCAAGGAGATCACTAACACTAGACTGACCTTCGTCAATTATCTAAAACACTGCCTGAACAAGTCTACTAGGCTGACTCTGAGGTTGATAGGATAGACGGGGAGGAAATCTACCATGAAAATGGCTCTTGTAAATCGGGAACTACTATGACTTCTATTGAAATTGCCTTAATGTTTGGCCTCTTATCCCTGCCCCAATGGGCCTTATGTAAGCTGAGCATGATTCAAAGGCTTACTTGTAGCAACCAGACCCTGAGTAGGCATACGAAAGAGAAGTTTCAATCCTCTAACAAAGTAATAAACTCTGTCATACTCAGTATCTAGAATACAAGCTATATCCCTAGCCAACTCATGAAAATAAGGATCATACTCTATAATAATCATAACGCCCTGCTCTAATTTAGAAAACTGATCTCTCACATGATCTCTAAGGATGAAAGGCATGTATTTCTCTCAGAATATCTCAAAAAATCGAGTCCATGTCAAAGGAGAATATCCATCCAATCTAGAATCTATATAACCTCTCCACCAATGTCGAGCAGCTAAGTCCAACTAAAATATAGTGTAATCTACACAACGAGTCTCAACTAGGCCCTAATTATGGATCTTATCCACACAAGCAATTAGAAACTCATATGCATTATCAGGTGAAGCACCAAAATATCTAGCCAGAGCCAATCTCAAGAATCTACCAATATTTTTTGATCCTCGGCAGAAATAGCAGGCTGGGAAACTAATAGCTGAACATCTACCAACTGAGCAACAACCCACATATAAGGAATCTCAACTCTAGGAGCCGCAGCTGCAGGCTGCACCCCCACCTCTGTACTATTTTGATCCATAAACTGTGTACCATTAGACGGTGCACCTCCAACTAACCCCAAAAATAGAACCAAGGCATCTCTAAGCACTAAAGAAGAAATAAATACTAGTGAAGTTGGGCTGGTCCCTAGTCCACCGCTGGCTTAGGTGGAAGAATCTTTGGCACAAGAGCAGGAATTAGGTCTGATGGAGGATCCCTATCTTGGCCCCTAGATGGGGACATATCTTATGATTGTCCACGACCTCTGGGTGATCTATGAATAGGATAAAGATCCCCAAGCTTGATATTAGGACACTCGTTGTATGTAATAGTAGCACGTGTCCTAGCTATCTGCGAAAGAGTGAAGTCAAAGAAATATTTTATAAACTAACTCAAATTCTAAGAATGAAATGAGAAAAAGAAGTGAAAAACTCCTAAGAATGTCCCATAGCCTCTTGAATATCAGAAATGAACTTCATTGTTCCAATCCACAGGTATCTACTAGATATTTACTCTTATACCAATAATATCGGTGAAGCCTAGGCTCTGATACCAATTTGTCATGACCCAATTTATGAGTCATGAAGATACCTACTCTGTTCCGCCAATAGGTAAGCCAAACCATAATTCAGAGTTAAACACAATGGGTTAACTTACTGGAAAATGCCCTATATAGGCGAAAATCAACAATACAACTTATAAATAACAAGGTATTTAAAATAGATAAAATTAGTCAATATAGATACCATCCCGTGACCTGGTAGAGCTAGTACAAGAGAATCTAGTAATAATAATACAACCCAAGTATCTAGAATAGTCAATAACATTTGTGTTGAAATATGAGACTGAACATAGAAAGATAGAAGGAAATAGGTGACTCCAACTTTAAGAGCTCACCCTATCTTTAGATATCAACACAATACGAACATCGATCAATGGTGGCAACTGGTACTCAAATCTGCACCAAAAAGGTATAGAACTTTAGTATGAATAACAAAACCATAAGTACTCAGTAGGCATCACCAGCTTACTGAGCTAAACAATAATATAAATATGATAAAGTACAAGATAACATAACTAAGTCAAGGTACAAACAAACATGAAGTAACTCCAACATCATTGTGCATGGATAATTAAATAATCAGAATAATAACAAAACATAACATAAAATATCAACACAAGCAATCAAAACTGTAAAATTAGCTCCCTAGAGCAGAAAAGTAATCAACCCATCGTAAGCCCCCATAATCCTGGAAGGTACAAACAAGATAGTATATCCCACACCATCAATTATTAACTCTCATAATAAAATTGAAATTCCACCAAGACATGTGACACTATAACCGCCGATTGTCCATATTCGTCATTTCTTAATTAATCAACACTTATCAACTAACCATCATGTAACAACTAATCCTCAGATATCAATAAATCATCCTTTATCAACTAAGCACCACTTATTTACTAATCTTCCTATCGCGGGTAATCATCAGTTATCAACTAGTCATTATTTTGCTATTAACTAATATTTATCAACTAATTATTATCTCACTAGAATTCGATTATATCATACAACATTAAAATTATTTCCTCATTTTCAACTTAGCTAGATTGTCAATCTTACATCCCAATGTCATCATATCATAATAAGTATATAATCCTAGTATAATATTTATATCTGGACTCGAACCAATATGGATATTCAATAGTATCCTCATAAATATCATCGCAATTATCTTCTAATCTTGTCAGGCATGTATATATCATCATAATCACCCCCTGGACTTATGGGGCATATATGTATAATCATAATCCTCCTTCAGTCTTGCTAGGCATTATGTATCATCATAATCATCCTCCAGTATTTCCAGACATATATGTGTCATCATAATCATCCCCCAGTCTTGCCGGACATATATATTATCATAATCATCTCCGAACTTATCGGACACACACATATATATCATCAATATGGCCAGTAGCATAATCTATAGAGTACTTAATAGCATAACCATGAACATAATATAATAACATAATCAATGATCATAATTGAAATCATGAGTTCTAGCATAACTAATAGCATGATTGCCAATATAGTAAATAACCACAATCTTTAGGATAATCAATAACATAATTACAAATATAATCAATAAGCATGCTCTTTATCATAATCCATAACGTATTCGCCAATATAGTCATTAAATATGACCTCTAACATAATCAATATGTACTATCAAGCATAGGCAATAACTTATCAATAGCCTAATTAATGGCTTATCATTAGCAGAATAAATGGCTTGTCATTTGTATAATCGATAGCTTATAAATAGCTTGATCATTAGCTAAGCCATTGCATAATCTATAGCTTATTCATAATATAATCAATAACTTAATTACCAATGTAGTCATTAAGCATGACCTCTAACATGAACAATAGCCTAAGCACTAATATATCGATAAGCATGATCACTAGCATATTTAATAGATCATTCGTTGGCTCAATCAAGAGCATAGTTTATGGCTTAGTCAATATTATAATCATTGGCTTATTCAATAGTATATTTGGTGGCCTAATAAATAGCCAAAACAATAGCATATTCAATAACTCATCAATAATATAAGTTTAATCAGAACTCATTCATAGAATACTCGTTAAGCATTACTTCAACATCATCCATCATAAATAATAATTACTAAGGTGCTTTAATATCACCAAAATAACCATCTCTCTAGATGTGCACAAGCGCATCAAAGGGTCTTCAATAACTGTCATAAGTCTTGGCCTAAGGTAGGCTAAAGAGCCCACTTCTAAATCCTCAAAATCATTTACCAAGTAATGTCTACCCCAGACTAGGCTAAGGTATCTAAATCCACTATTAGATAGTGAACAAGCCATAACTAGCCTTAGGATAATAATTCGTTCTAATATAGAGAAACTAAGTCAATTACACCTAAGGTATTGACAGTTTGGGTAAATTTCATCCTAAACTCAAGTGACTAAGGTAGTGACTAAGGCAATCTCCTCATTAGTTTAGTAACTAAAGCATTTCTGACCTAAGCATAAGCCTATGGGGTCAACTTCAACAAGGCATGATTGACTTTGCTAATTATGCCCAAAATGGTATCCAAAATATCTTAACCAGTCTAAATAATTAAAGTATTATAATATAGCACACTAATAGCTAAAACCCCTCCTAAATCTAACACAATATCATAAACATACTATGAATTAGCTCAATCTAACAAGGGGTAAAACCTAGCCTACCTGGATGTTGAAGAAAGCTCATAAGATCCTTTAAATCTACACTTTTCCTTTTCAAGAAGCTTCGACAAGATGCCAAGCTATCAAAATCACATTCTACAAATCAATATGAGAATAATGATACCCATATTTCACTTTTGTTCTTTGGGTTCAAAAATTACATCCAAATCCCATGTGGCTCCTATTTATGGAAAATTACATTTTTGAAGCCAATCCAATGTTACCACATGCTCTAGGAATCTATACCCTTAAAATGGGTGAATTTTGAGCTAATTTGGGTTAGTATGAGTTGTATGGTCGAATACGGGTCATATAGTTGGGTTTTTCTTCACTTAATCTTAGACTTAGTAAAGTAAATTGTATTGGAGAATGAGTGGCTAACCATGGGTCGTAAGATAGGGTACGGGTCGTATTGTCCCACTCGTATATTGGACAGTCTCAACTCCACTTGGTTCTGTTATGGGTATGGGTTAAGAGTACTAGTCGTATCCTTAGATTGGGTTTGTCTTTCATGCTCATATGTTGACCTGTGTGGGGATCTAAGAAAGGTCTAGGATACAAATGACAGGTACCACTTGTATTGAAAGGTATGACTAGTATGGTGAAGTCGTGGTACTTGCGAGGATTTTATGCAATTAAGTTGGGGGCAATCTGGACATTTCCTCTCTTAACCCATTATGACCCCATGACTTATATCACACTTGGGAGGTTATTTGCCCCATTAGGCTATTCATTAACACTTAGAAAACACTCTCTAAACCTCTCTAAGTCTTTTGGGTAAGAGAAGGCTAGGGTTTCACTAAGGTGATCAAATTGGGGCCTGTGTTGTTGATTTCTCTCTATCAGCTTCTCAATTTAAGGCAAGATACTTATCCCTCATTGTTAGTTCCAACTAAAGACATTTTTTATACAATGTTTTTATGGCATGATTATTGCATGATTTTGGGGGTTTTCAAATATATGGTGGGGTTTTGGTATTAAATGCTTGGTTATAGTTTTTCCATGTTTTAATTATGTTTTTACATACTTTAATGGTGGTTTGGAAAATTGGTTGCATGGGAATGGTTAATTGGTAATTGCATTTAGTTTTGAAACACTACGATAATGCTTTTACTAGATTAGCATGGTATGGTTTGGTAGTGGAACCCTAAATGGTGTAAATGGTTTAGAATGGTTAAATGGAATGGTTTCGTGGTCATGATTATGGTTAATTGAACTCCTTGTGGGGTATAATGGAATCCCCCAAATAAACATGGTAATGAACTGCTTGCGGGGTACATAGGATTCCCCTAGAAATTATAATAATGGAACACCTGTTGGGTAAATAGTACTCCCCCAAGTTACCTTGGAAAATGGGTACACGGGAATCCCTTAACCTCTTAAGGTTTGGCTAAGGAAAATACTTTCAAGTTATAGTCAGAATGACGATACCACTATTAATAGCCATAGTTAATAATAAATGGAATAATGGATTGGTTGGTTGGAAATGGTTTTAATTGGGCAATAATGGCGTGGTGTAATATCTAACTGTGAAGGTGTGAGTTCAATGGAAAAACACTGGAAAATAATGGTTGCTGATATGAGGGGTTGGTTATAGGACCATATATGATACTACGAGGTACATGGAAATCCTCTATGTACACTGTACATAGGTATTATGGAGAGCGAAGGGTAATTGGGAATCCCCTGCTCTTATGGTATCTCCGATTTGTGTGGTTACATACATTGGGGCCCGTTTAGGGGTTACAATGGACCCATATAGCCTGTGGGTGGTACACATACCCACGTTAATGGTTTTAAAGACATGCTAAACCTGGTTCCCTTTCCCAGCATGGTTATATATATAATATGTATAGTTTGTATTTATGTGGTTGGTTTACCTCGTTTTACTGGATGACATTATTTTATGTTATGACCCGAGTCGAAGCCCTGGTCGCAATGGACATCCCAAACCATGAAGGTCTGAGAGCCCTCTCAACTTGCAATCATATGCATTATTCATCTATTATCATAAAGTGGAAGTAAACTGGAACATGGTTAATCTTATTATAGCAATATAACAATACATACATAAGCTCATCAAAAATCAAAACTATCTAACACAAGTCTACAAAATCTCTACTAAAATGAAAACAACATCTATTTAAAACTGGGAAAAGGCCCCCAGTCGAACCATGAACTAAAATCAATGACAATGTTTCATAGAACAAGGCCTTCCGAAATAAGGGAGGCTCACCAACTGCAAACTTCTGATAAACCAATCTACTGCTTAGCGGGACCCCAGGATCGAGCCTCAGATCCTAAAATATAGGGGGTAAATATAAATGTACTGGTACGTAGAACAATCCAAAAACAAAATACATTTTTTTACAACATAGGTGAGAGCATTTCATAAAATGTATCAACATAAAACACATGAAAACACATGGGCATAATCTGAAAACTTTCAAAATGACTTCTTGAAATCATGGCTCTACACTTTATTTTTCTTCTGAGCTAGATAGTACACCCTACTATCTGTAATTCCATGGGATATATGGAATCCACCCTTGACTCGAAAGCCAAGCCCCCAATCCAAGTTTGCTGCAAGGATTGGAGTATCAGTAAGGGGAGACACGCAAGACCACACAACATGGTGCCATTATCCCCAATAAAATCAAAATTCATAGTAGGGCATGATAGCATAAATCAAGGCTCCTAACCATAATCCCAAATTGGGATGACGTAATGCAAGGTACACAAGACCATGAAGCAGAGTACCAAAGTATCGTGTTGGAAAATCACAATTTCTAGCATAGTCTTTCAACTCGTACTTTCTTCGGGTAACCATCTAACTCTCTTTAAGCCTAATTTTTGGTTCATTAAAACCATGCATCTTTTGAACTCTAAATCTTAAAATTTGAATAAAATCCATATTCCAATCTGTTTTGAATCTACTATGGCATTCATCTGTTTGGTATCAACATACCAAGACTTGCAAGGCACATCTATACATAAGCCATATCATGATATACTTTAGAATTTCAATCCAATCAAGTCATTTGACCACCAAAACATTTACATAATACAAGAGAGTCCTTATTTCAATATATGTGAAAACCCTTGCAAAGATTCTCTCTTTTCAATACTTTAACACATGATGGTCAATTTCTTTATGACAATCTATGCACTACTTTCAATTATCACATTGAACATTTATAAACAAGAAAATACCCTCTCTTCAATTCATAACATATGTCAAGTCCATAACAATAATAAAATGTTTATTTCATGCTTCTAAATATGCAATTGAACAACCCACAATATGTAAAATCAAGAGGTATCAAAAAAAGAGAGGGAGTTTCATTATTCATGCTCTCAATCAAACTTTTCAAAACTGAAAACGTATATATAAATATGGTTATGATTAAATTTTATAAAAGAGGCTCATAATACATGCTATTCAAAAACATGTAAAAAACCCTCTTTGTAAATATGATTATATATTTTTAAACTTGATAAAAACCATAAAATTTATGCTCAAGAAGTTTAGGATAGTCCCACGTACCTTAATGACGAAGAAATTGTGAAAGGATTGACACTTTAAGCTTGAATGTGCAAACTCTAAGTTTGTTTCTCTCCTCTTGTGTTTTAGAAGATAAATTAGGGATTTGATTGAGTTAAAACATATTTTGGAGCCTTAATACCATGTAATGATATTTAGGGATAGTTGTGGGACGAAAAGAGACTTGGTTTCCCTTAAAATAATTCAAAAATGGATCCTATATGCCGCAAAATATAAGGAAGGCGGCGCACAGCCCATGGCCTAACCATCAGTTGGGTAGTGCCTAGCGAATTGCCTAACACAGGGCGGGTGGCGCCCAGGCCATGGCCTAACTATTCCAGTGAAGGTAGGCGATGGCAATGCGATGACTAGCCATCGCCTAAGCCCTACTTTGCGACGCCTACTTACTTTTGAGGTCCTAGAACACCCCCAACATCTCCCACAATGTCAAGACATGATGTACCATCACTACGGGGGTCCAAAAGATTATTTTTTGATGCATTAAAAGAGTGTTACGACTACGGGGAGTTACAATATCTCCCCCTTGGGATCATTCATTCCTGAATGATGGGTAGGAACTCATTAAATCTCTAAAACTATGGTATTAAGAATGTAACCTCACATTGAACATTTTTCATCAACCAAATATGCAAAGGCATCAAAAGAGCTTCGTGATTACCCCTAGGGAAAGTGTAAGAAACGTGAGATAATAAGGATTGACATAGAGATGACCTTGCACATGATTTATAGGGATAATGATCATCACAACATAAGGCATAAGTTTATTTGGTGATAATAGGCCTGACTACATCGGTGCAATCATGAAATGAGATTTCACGGGAGATAGGACTAGAAGTATTCTTTACCATACAAGATACAATGAAAAGGCTTAAACTTCAAGACATTACTCATCTAGGCCCCAAACAATAAATAACATACATCATCACTTCCAACTTGAAATTCTTCTATCACACATCTAACCACAAGAGTTTGAGTCCCACAATATAATACTCCTATGTTGAAGCCATACTCAGAGAAAAGAGGTGTTAGCTTAAGCTGTGGGACGCCATACTTTACATCCCTATAAGAATATCTCTTCACACTCTCATCATAATCAACACCCTCAGGCCTGAAATCAAGGAGTAACAACTACATAACACATTGGTTTGCGTTTTCATCAATCACCACATCCCAGCCTATCATTACTACACCCACTTCATGGATCTCCCCACTATTACCAGAAAATTCAATCACTCTTATAAAGATTTTTGCCCCATACCTTCTTCCTAACTATTTCACGTAACGAAAGTTCATCTCCTTCTTTCCCCCTTCACCTATAACCTTAGCTCGAGAATTACATAAAAAATTTTCACAGTTAAGAACATCTACTCCCATACCTAAGACATTACTATGCTTCCACAACTACCATAATACTAATATATGGAGGGTCATTGAAGGACTCAACCATAAGCATCATGAAAGGGAGTAACACTATTTGATTATAACATATGACTATTGCACTACTCAAGGTGGGACATGAGGTGAAAATACATTGGAATAGACACAGTATTTCATATATCAAGTGTCTGGATAATAAGTAAAGAGTCATTTCGCAAAAACACAACACAACATGATTTCTTAGGACAGACCACAGTGAGAAAAATGGGTGCACATATCATGAGCTATATAGCATAAAACCAAAATTTATGTAGTCAACAACTAAGAGAAAGATTGCCACTTAAAGTGATTGCTTCTTATTTAATGAACTAAAATTTTCCCTGAGTTAGCATAAACTTTATCCCTTTGGCTAATCTCGACATAAAATGAATTGGTAACGTATAGAAATCATAGTTTTTTTAAGCCAAGCAAGATATGAGATGTGGATCCATGGGTCATAAGAATCACTACATAGATCTTGAATACTTGAAAGCTTAAGCTACTCAGAAACATTATTATTTCTAGTTTGGAGTTCAAAACATGAACATACGTCCATAGGTAATTCAAACCATAGGCATAGGCATGACTTGAATACATGACGTAAGGCATTAGCGGAATGACTTCTTAAATTGGAGTAGAAGGATCTTGATTGAATAAGAATAGGTTTTATCACAACTCTTTCTTGAAACTTGACACCATGAGAAAATTCAAAAACTACCTTAGTCCATCATCTCCCCCTTAGATCAAAGTCACTATCTTAGACTTGTGAATCTATCTTCACATCAAATATATAGCCACAACTCTCAACACAAGGGGGATATCGCTATACACATAATGCTAAGATTTCCCTAATAAATTATACTCTGAAGGCCTTGCTTTCCAGAAATGCTACTCTTAACTTTCGCTAGCCTCTATAGCCATCGCCCTACAACTTAGAGTCTCATGAGCATACAAATTTTCATTCTTTATCACATAAAAATGCACTCTCCTCTACTTAACATTCAAACATTAGATTTCTAACCACATAACTTATAACTTAACAAAGGTTGCAAAACTATACCAAAGGAACATACAACTTACCTATATTTCCTTAGTTCAGCTCCAAAGAACATCACACAATAACTCCTAAGTCTACTCCATAATACAAAGTTTGAGAATAAGATATAGCTACACGGGATACTCATACCCATTTTACTTCATCTAACAACATGCTACCTCGGGGTTCAACTTATTCTAATTTACCTAACACCCTTATCCTCTTAATGACTCAACCCTACTTCATCGCTTCTCCCTAGTCCTTATGTACATATATAATATTTATCCACTCTCTCTTCCATAAATTACAAACTTAGGCCATTTAACATCTCATATTAAGCCTACTAATTTATTCTTACAAAATATGCATCATAAATCTAAAGACACTATTCTTACCACCATTTCTCACCTAAAGTTCAAGGCTATAGTCTAGAATCGATCATGAATCACCGATGAAACATGGCACCTACTATACTTGTCCATTAAATTGGAAAATCAGCCTAAATACCTCATTTGACTCAACTACTACCAACAATCACATCCTTTCCATGGATCACTACTACACCTCAAAATCCACTACATACTTTATCACATAAAATACTAGTTTACAACTACTAGAGAAAAGAGAATAAAGGGGGTAAAGTAACATAATAGGGATAGTCAATCTTATTCTTAACCCATTATGATCTAATCAACATGTTCTACTTTTTTACATTATATTTACTTACCCAAGTATACATCCCCACTACCTTCAAATTCCATTTACACCAATTAGTCTCTACCAATAACTTATTGACTGATTTACCCCTTTCTATTCATAACCTACAAATGATTTCTACCACCAATATAACTATCCATTTTGAGATCCTTCCTTATTTTTGAATAAATAATAATCATAGCCAGCCACTTCCTTCCGAGACTACCATACACTCTACAAATATTGCTACCACACTAGTCTATCACTATAAAATGGCAACCCATCCCTCATTAATGGTTATATAACTAAACTAGATTCTTTGTGCAAAAGTCACCCTCATTCTAACTTCTAAGCTTGTGACCTCATATTACTAACTCCTGGACCATCTTATAGCACATAATTTATGACACTTTATCACATACTACCACTCGGGTGGAAATATTGTTCCAACATTCTGCTATATCCATTACCCTTAAGCATGACATCTGCAATAAGGATTTTGGAAAAGAAACTGAATATACTTCATACCTCAGGCTAAAAAATGTGATTTTATCAGGATAAATTATACACTTGAATCAATACACCTTGAAGCACTAATGACACCTCTCATGTCCTAGTACTATTCCATAATCTTTTATGACTTAATTAAAAGGACCACACTATTTAGACTGTAAGCTTCTGCACTTGAATCAACTCGACAATGAGACATAACTAATAAAATTAGAGTAAATAAAGAATTTGTATAACCTCTAAATGGAACACACAGTGGCACGATCTAGAACACGAAGAAAAGTGAAACATTCCTAAACGCCTAGTGGCACAATCTAGAACATGAAAAATTTGGTATCATAGCATGGTTCATGGTCCCAAGGTGTCTGCAAAGTCACGTTGAGTAGAATCCACCCTTGAGCCGGTGGCCAAGCCTTCAATCCAAGTTTGCTGTAAAGAATTGGAGTATTAGTAAGGAGAGACACACAAGACCACACAGCAGGGTGCCATGATCCCCAATGAAATCAATATTTCATAGTAGGGCATGAGACCATAAGTCAAGGATCCTAACCATAATCCAAAATTGTGAAGACATAACACAAGGTACACAAAAGCATAAAATAGAGTACCAAAATCCCGTGTTGGCAAATCATGGTTTCTAGCATAGAGTCTTTCAACTCGTACTTTATTTGAGTAACCATATAACTCTCTATAAGCCCAATTTTTAGTTCTTTAAAACCATGCATCTTTCTGAACTCTAAATCCTAAAATCTGAGTAAAATCCATATTCCAATCTATTTTGAATCTATTATGGCATTCATCTGTTTGGTATCGTCATACCAAGACTTGCAACTCACATCTATAAATAAGCCATGTCATGATATACTTTAGAATTTCAATCCAATCAAGTCATTTGACCACTAAAACATTTAGACAATACAAAAGAGTTCTTATTTCAAGACAAGTGAAAACCTTTGCAAAGATTCTTTCTTTCAATACTTTAACACATGATGGTCAATTTCATCATGACAATCCATACACTTCTTTCAATTATCACATTGAACACTTATAAACAAGAAAATACCCTCTCTTTAATTCATAACATATGTCAAGTCCATAACAATAATAAACATTTATTTCATGCTTCTAAATATACAATTGAACAACCTACAACATGTAAAATTAAGAGGTATCACAATAAGAGAGGGGGTTTCATTATTCATACTCTCAATCAAACTTTGTAAAACTTAAAATGTATATATAAATATGGTTATAGTTCAATTCTATAAAAGAGGTTCAAGAGAAAATTTTACTTTCATCAAAATAATTTCATAATACATGCTATGCAAAACCATGTCAGAAACCCTTTTTGTAAATATGATTATATATCTTTAAACTTTATAAAAACCACAAAACTTATGCCCAAGTAGTTTAGGATAGTCCCACATACCTTAATGATGATGATATCATGAAAAGATTAACTTTTTAAGCTTGAATATGCAAAACCTAAGTTGGTTTCTCTCTTCTTGTGTTTTTGAAGAAGAATTAGGGATTTGATTGAGTTAAAACATATTTTGGAGCCTTAATTCCACGTAATGATATTTTAGGATGGTTGTGGGATGTAAAGAGACTTGGTTGCCGTTGAAATAATTCAAAAATAGATCCCCTATGTTGTAAAATATAAGGAAGGCGGTGCCCAGCCCATGGCCTAACCATCAGTTGGGTGGCGCCTTGCCTACTGCCTAACACAAGGTGGGTGGATCCTAGCCCATTGCGTAACATAGGGTAGGCGGCACCTAGGCCACGTCATAATTATTCCAGTGATGGTAGGCAATGGCAATGCAATGCCTAGCCATCGCCTAGGCCCTACTTTGTGACACCTACTTACTTTTGATGTCCTAGAACAGCCTAACACCTCTCACAACATCAACACATGATCTATCATCACTATAGGGGTCCAAAAGGTCATTTTTAACTCATTAAAAGAGTGTTACGACTATGAGGTATTACATTATCTTCCCCTTGGGGTCATTCATCCCTGAATGATGGGTAGGAACTTGTTGAAGCTCTAAAAGTATGGAATTAAGAACGTAATCTCGCATTGAACATTTTTCCTCAATCAAATATGCGATGGCATCAAAAGAGCTTTATGATTGTCCCTAGGGAAAAGTGTAAACACAAAGTATGGGATAATAATGATTAACATAGAGATGACCTTGTACATGATTTCTGGGGATCATGATCATCACAACTTAAGGCATGAGTTTATTTGGTGATAATAGGCCTGATCTACATTGGTACAATCATGAAATCAGATTTTACGGGAGATAGCATTCTCTACTATACAAGATACAACAAAAAGACTTAAACTTTAAGACACTACTCATCTATGCCCCAAACAATAAATAACATACATTATTATTTCCAACTAATAATTATTCCATCACATATCTAACCACAAGTGTTTGAGTTCCACCATATAGTACTCTTATGTTGAACCCTAACTCGAAGAAAAGAGGTGTTAGCTTAAGCTATGAGACCCCATACTCTACATCCCTTTAAGAATGTTACTTCACACTATCATTATAATCAGTACCTTCAGGCCTGAAATCAAGGAGTAACAACTACATAACACATTGGTTTGTGTTTTCATCAATCACCATATCCAAGCCTATCATTACTACGAGCCTATCATTACTACACCAACTTCATAGATCTCCTCACTAAGACTAGCAAATTCAATCACTCTCACAAAGATTTTTACCCCATACCTTCTTTCTAACTATTTCATGTAATGAAAGTTTATCTTCTTCTTTCCCCCTTTACCTATAACCTTAGCTCGAGAATCACATAAAGGGGGAAAGACATTACTATGCTTCCACAACCACCATCATACTAAAATATAAAGGGTCATTAAGGGACCCGAGCATAAGTATCATAAAAGAGAGTAACACTATTCGATTATAACATATGACTATTGCACTACTCAAGGTAGGAAATGAGGTCAAGAGACAATAGAATAGACATAAAGTGTTTCATATATCAAGCATCTGGATCATAAGTAAAGAGTTGTTAGGCATAAACACATCACAACATGATTTCTTAGGATAGACCACAGTGAGAAATATGGCTGCACATATCATGAGCTATATAGAATAAAACTAAAATTTATGTAGTTAATAACTAAGACAAGGATTGCAACTTAAAGCAATTGCTCCTCATTTAAATAACTGAAATTTTCCATGAGTTAGGTTAAACTTTATCCCTTTGGCTAATTTGGGCATAAAATAAATTGGTAATGTATAGAAAACATAGTTTCTTTGAACCAAGCATGATATGAGATGTGGATCCGTGGGTCATGAGAATCACTACATAGAGCTTGAATCCTTGAAATCTTGGACTACTGAGAGACACTATTGTTTCTAGTTTAGAGTTCAGAACATTAATATAAGTCCATAGGTAATTCAAACCATAGGAATAGGCATAACTTGGATACATGATGTAAGGCATTAGAGAAATAACCTCTTAAATTAGAGTAGGAGCAGCTTGCTTAAATAGGAATAGGTTTTATCATGACTCTTTCTTGAAACTTGCCACCATGAGAAAATTAAAATGCTACCTTAGTCCATCATTTCCCCCTTAGATCAAAGTCACTATCTTAGACTTGTAGACCTATCTTCACATCAAATCTATAACCACAACTCCCAACATATAGGGGATATATCTATACACATAACGCTAAACTTTCCCTAATAAAATATACTCTAAAGGCCGTGCTTTCCAGAAATGCTAGTCTTAATTTTTGCTAGCCTCTATAGCCATCACCCTACAACTCATAGTCTTATGAGCATACAAACCTTTATTTGTTATCACATAAAAATCCACTCTCCACTACTTAACATTCAAACATTAGACTTCTAACCACATAACTTATAACTTAACAAAGTTTGCAAAACTATACTAAAGGCACATACTGCCTACCTATATTTCCTCAATTAAGCTCTAAAGAACATCACACAATAACTCCTTAGTCTACCCCATACTACAAAATTTGAGAATGAGATCTAGGTAAATGGGACACTAATACCCATCAAACCTTATCTAAAAATATGCTACCTCAGGGTTCAACTTATTCTAATATACCTAACACTCTTATCCTCTAAATGAATCAACCACACTTCATCGCTTCACCCTAGTCCTTATGTACATGCATAACATTTATCCACTCTTTCTTATACAAATTAAAAACTTAGGCATTCATATTTCACATTAAGCCTACCTAATTAATTCCCATAAAACATGCATTATAAATCTTAATCCACTATTCGTACCACCATAATCCATACCTAAAGTTTAAGCCTATAGTCTAGCATCGATCATGTACTGCCAATGAAATATGGCACTAACTATACTACTCCATCAAATTGGGAAATCAACCCAAATGCCTCATTTCACTTAACGACTACCTACAATCATATCCTTTCCATAGCATTACTACTACACCTCAAAATCCACTACATACCTTCTCACATGAAGTATTAGTTTACAAATACTAGAGAAAAGAGAATAAAAGGGGTGAAGTAACATAATAGGGATAGTCAATATTAGTCTTATAACCCATTACAATCTGATCAATATGTTTACTTTCTCACATCATATTTACTTACCTAAGCATCCATCCCCACTACCTTCAAATTCCATTTACACCAATGAGTCTCTTCCCATAACTTATTGATCGATCTACCCCTTTCCATTTACAACCTACAAATGATTTCTACAACCACCATAACTATCCATTCTGAGATCCTTCCAAATTTTTGAATAAATAATAATCATAGCCAGCCGCTTCCTTCAGAGACTACCATACATTCTATAAATATTGCTACCACACTAGTATATTATTATAAAATGGCAACCTATCCTTCAGTTAATGGTTATACAACTAAACTAGATTCTTTAAGCAAAAGTCACCCTTATTCTGACTTCTAAGCTTGTGGCCTCATATCACTAACTCTTGGACCATCTTACATCTTACAGCTTATGACACTTTATCACATACTATCACTTAGGTGGAAATATTGTTCAAACATTCTGCTATATTTCATTACCCTTAAGCATGACACCTGGAACAGGAATTTTGGAAAAGAGACTTAATACACTTCATACCTCAGGCTGACAAGCTTGATTTCATTAGGATAAAGTATACACTCAAATCAATACACTTTGAAGCACTAACAGAAACCTCTCATGTCCTTGTACTATTCCATAATCTTTTATGACTCAATTAGAAAGGACCACACTATTTAAATTGTAAGCTTCTGCACTTAAATCAACTCAACAATGAGACATAAATAATAAAATTAGAGTAAAGAAAGAATTTAGATAGCCTCCAAATAGAAAACATAATGGAACAATTTAGAACATGAAGAAAAGTAAAACATTCCCAAATGGCTAGTAGCTTTCTCCTTATAAGTGTGGCGTGCTATACACCCATAAAATAGACTCTACTCGATGCAACTTTACAGACACCCTGGGAACATGAACTGTGCTTTGATACCAAGTTTGTCACGACCCAAACTGAGGCCCTATCCATGAAGGACATCCTAAACGATGAAGGCCCAAGAGCTCTCTCAACTTGTGATCATATGCATAATTCATCTATTATCAAAATACAGAAGTAAACTAGAGCATGGTCAATCTTATTATTGCAACATAATAATACAGATATAAGTTTATCAAATATTAAAAAAATCTAACACAGGTCTATGAAATCTCTACTAAAATCAGAACAATATCTATCTGAAATCGGGACAAGGCCCCCAGTTGGACTATGAACTAAAATCAATGGCAATGTTTCACAGAAAAAGGCCTTCCAAAATAAGGGAGGCTCACCAACTAAAAACTTCTGATAAACCAATCTACTATTTAGCGGGAACCCGGGATTGATCCTAAAATATAAGGGGTCAATACAAATGTAATGGTACATAGTACAATCCTAAAACAAAATATATTTTTATACAACATATGTGAGAGAATTTCATAAAATGTATTAGCATAAAATATTTGAATACATATGGACATAATCTGATAACTTTCAAAATGACTTCTTGAAATTATGCTATATTCTTTATTTCTCTTCTAAGCAAGATAATAGTCAATTTCTTTATGACAATCCATGCTCTTATTTTAATTTTCACACTGAACATTTATAAATAAGAAAACACTCTCTCTTCAATTCATAACCAATCTCAAGTCTATAACAATAGTAAAACATTTATCTCATGCATCTAAAGATGCAATTGAACAACCCAATACATGTAAAATCTAGAGTTATCATAATATGAGAGAGAGTTTCATTATTCATGCTCTCAATTAAAATCTTCAAAACTGAAAATATATATATAAATATGGTTATAGTTCAATTCTATAGAAGAGGTTCAAGACAAACATTTACTTTCATCAAAATAATTTCATAATACATGCTATTCAAAACCATGTCAAAACCCTTTTTGTAAACATGATTATATATCATTAAACTTGATAAAAACCATAAAATTTTTCCCCAAGAAGTTTAGGACAGTCCTACGTACCTTAATGATGAAGAAATTATGAAAATATTGACCCTTTAATCTTGAATGAGCAAACTCTAAGTTGGTTTCTTTCCTCTTGTACTTTAGAAGATGAATTAGGAATTTGATTGAGTTAAAACGTGTTTGGGAGCCTTAATTCCATGTAATGATCTTTAGGGATTGTTATGGGATGTAAAAGAACTTGGTTGCCCTTGAAATAATTCAAAAATGGAGCCCCTATATTGTAAAATATAGGGTAGGCGGCGCCCAACCCATGGCCTAACCATCAGTTGGGTAGTGCCTTGACCATTTCCTAACATAGGGTGAGTGGCATCTATCCCATTGCCTAACACAGGGTGGGCGGTGCCCAGGCCATGGACTAACCATTCTAGTGAGGGTAGGTGATAGCAATGCGATGCTTAGCCATCGCCTAGGACCTACTTTGCAATGCCTACTTATTTTTGAGGTCCTAGAACACCCCCAACATCTCCCATAATGTCAAAAAATAATCTAACATCACTTTAGGGGTCAAAAGGTCATTTTTTAATGCATTAAAAATGTGTTATGACTATGGGGTGTTACATTTTATTCTTATCCTGAATACTTGGTAGCGTTCATCCTCTAACCCATCCTCGAGCAAATGTATCCCTATGAGATGCAGGGACCGATCATTCTATTCCTCCTTCTAGTGCTTAGATTCAGGATCAACTACTTGATTGAAGTAGGGATCTTCCATATTTCGGAAGGCTCCATTTCATGTTCATGGATGTTTTTACACACTTTGGCTTATTTATGGATATTGGTTTTGGCTATGGTTGGGGAATGTCCCAACTGAATACTGGTTTTTCATTGGTTAAAAGCTTTTGTGGAACTACTATGGGTTGGTAATGGCGCTATCGGTATTGGTGTCAGCATAAGTATTGGCATTGGCAATAGGGGTAATATAGTTGGAATAAATTTCTTACTATTCCATCCTCTTTTATTTTGAGATTATATAATTATATTGGAACTCATATGGTTATGGTTTTGGATTATGGTTTGGGTTGGTTATAGTTGTTGGTTGGTATCAGATGGTTGGAATCGTTTGGATGGTCATGATCATAGATATATCATAGAGTCTTGGATTGGAAAATAATGCTGTGTTGTTATATGTTTGAAATTCATCTGACTCAAGATATGGGTAGGTTAGTTGGGTAGGGTAACGGGGGTGGTCTCCAGTCCTGGTTAGACTTGGGATACCCAAAATGACAAGTCCCTGGTTCGGGTCTTGTTAGAGTGGTAGCAGCTTAAGGGCGATGATGCTGAGTCAACCTTGTGGGATAACTTCTCTAGTGTTTTTTTAATCGCTTCTTTTCTTAGGAGTTGAGGGAGGCAAATGTTGAGGAGTTTGTGAATTTGAAGCAAGGAAATTTGTTAGTAAAAAAGTATGCCTTAAAGTTTTATCAGCTGTCATAATTTTCTCCATAATTGATGTCTACTATGAGGGATAGAATGAGGAAGTTTGCGTCTTAGTTGTCTCGTGAATTTATTTTGGAGAGCAAGGCTACCTTGTTGAACAAGGATATGGAGATCTCTAGACTAATGATGTATATGTAAAAAGTGGAAGAAGAAAACAAGAAGCAAGCAGAGATAAGTGAAAGGCAAAATAAGATGTTTCACTACTCGAATTAGGGTAGAGGTCAGCATCAGAGTGGTAGAGATGGTGGAAAATAGTCTAAGAAGAAGTGGGGCAATTCTAGTTCCTACTCTACAGCTAGTGCATTTAATCCAAAGTCATCGGGTGATCGTCATTATCTGTATGATAGTGGGTTTAGAGTACTAGGAGCTCAGTCATAGACTAGTGGGGCTCAGTCAGCTCTGTCGTATCCACCATGTAGATTTTATGGTCAGGTGAACCGTGGTGTTTGTGAAGAGGAGAGGAACAAGTGTTTTGGATGTAGTCAGATTGGTCATATGTAGGGTATAGTCCTTATAAGTTTGCATCTGGGTCAAATATGATTCTTTTTACTACTTCATCAGCTTCTGCACGAAAATGAGCTACTTTTGCTTATGGCTCCGGTACTGGTTGAAACCGTCAATACTCTCTTACCACTCGCCAGGGTTCTAAGGTATCCCTGATGTTGTTACTATTATGCTTAAACTCTTATCTCATAATGTATTTTGTCTACTTGATCCCGGGTCTACTTATTTTTATGTGACCCCTTATGTGGCTATCCATGTTGGCTTTGATCGTGAATGTATTTTTGACCTCTTCGGTGGGTGACTCCATTATGGCTAGAAGAGTCTATAGAGGTTGTGTGATGTTGATATATGGTTGCTATATATAGTTTTGATGATTAGCAGCTAAAATAAAAGGGACCAAGTCCCTGGATGTGCAACGTATAAAACAATTGGCACGCTGTATCTGCATAATTTTGCCCTCTTGTGTAACAAACTTGCTGGTGCTATTTTGTACTGACTTAGACAACTGGTCCAATGATATTTCATCCCTAATCATCACTCAGTTATAAAAGAAAGGATAATCCTCTTCATTAAATGGTTTTGGTAAATTCTAAAGAGTGAAAAAAGAGGTAGCCAAACCCCATTTCATCACCACTCAAGTGCTTAGCTATCTATGTAAGCTTAAACTGAAATTGTTCTTGAGTGAGTACTAATTTGTAATTGAACTACTCATAGTATAGGAATAGTGATTATTTTATAAGTTCTTAGGTAGAGTTACCTATGTTAGTTGCTGATTAAAGGTAATTAGTTAAGAGGTCCTTGGTAGAGTTACCAAGATGAGCTTGTCATAAAGTTGCTACAAGTGAAAGGAGCCTAGAGGTAGGTTAAAATCTAGAATGTAATCAGGAGGTTAATTATAGTGAATTTCTTTAGTGATTTTGAGGGCAAGCTATGTTTTTTCCCTTTTGGGATTTCCCCGTAAAAATCTCATGTTCTTACTTTCTTGCTCTGCCTTTGTTTTTCAAGCACCTCATAGTTGCTTTACTGTTCTATTTCATATGTTTGAGTTTGAGGGACCTTTTCCCTTACTTCATGGTGAAACCCCTAAGGGTTCTTAATTGGTATTAGAGTAGGTTTACTCTAAAAGGTTCATACCTAGAGTGTTCTGGTCATCATGGATACTAAAACTAAATTAGGGGTGGAAAGAAAAGAAGCAAGAAGGAAGAGATTATTGACTTTGAAGACTCTAGAATCTAACCTAGGTGAAGAAGACACTGAAGTTGGACTTTTGTCAAAAAAGATTATTAGAGCTATTAAAATATTTGGGCAGTTTAGTAAAATGAATAATTATAATCCGTATAATTTAAGAAGGAAGGTAGCAACTGAATATGCAGTAAAGCAAGATCGAGCAGTATAGTGGGACTCTTCCATTGAATTAGGTGGAGATGAAAAGACTAAAGGTATTTCAATGCAAGCAGTGGAAGACAATTCAGTTATCTATGACACACTATTTGCATTCATGGAAAACTTAGAACATGAAAAAGAGAAGGAAGTAACTTGTTTTGATATTATGGTTACTCTAGATGACTACTCCGCTATGAGGTTAAAGAGGTTGGAAGGTGTGTTGATAGCTCTGTATGTGAACTAACTACTATGAAAAATACTCTAGAAGAAAAGGTAGAGAATCAGGAGATTGAATTAGCTGTCTCGATTCTTCAAATTTCTGAAACAAAAGAAAAATATGCTATTTTAAATTCTGAAAATAAAAACTTGGTGAGTCAACTAAAGAAATACAATACTTCAAGGATAAAGAGAATAAAGATGCCTCAAAGCTTCAAACTGAACTTGAAGTGAAGCTGAGGGATTGTCAGGAACACCTTAGGTCAATGATCTATAATAATGAAAAACTAAAGATGGACTTGGTCTATTTAAAAGAAGAGTTTAACAAATCTCTTAAATGGCTAATTCTTCATGAACTCTTTCTAAATTGAATAGTCAAAGAATTAATGATGTCAAAAGCCTAGGTTACATAGGAAAAGCTCAACCTACTAGGTCCAAAGAGAAGATTCTAAATGATGATAGAAACAAGGCTTCCAAACCAATGTTAATCATTGTGGAGAAGATGGGCACATCAAGGGAAATGGTCAAAGATGGATGAGAACCTAAATGGATGAAGAAGGTTCTGACAACCCCCTTGTATCCCTACTGGAAAGTCAAGGTCAAGTGGGCTCCCAAATCAAATAAGAAATCATGACTCCAGGCTTAAGAAAGAGGACTACTATCAAGAATACTCATTTAAAGACTATTCAAAGATTAAGTATGGAAGATCTAAATGCATCATCTCTTTCAAGACATTTCAAGTGGAGGTGTCATAGGTTGCAATAGGTTCTTGTAAGAGACCTGGTCCCTAACAAATTGTGATGAAAAGCTTTAAGACAAAAGGGAGTGTGCAGAAGCCAAAGCATGAATTGATCAAGACAACCTAACTAATCACATAAATCCATATCTCCTCTAAAAATTTGGCTATGTCAAGGAGGCAGGTATCCATGATAAAGTATGTACATGCTAATCTAACTCAGTATCATACCTTTGTAGGTATACACCCAAGAGAACAACTTTGGAAGGAAATAATTGAAGCAAACACTAATAGGATATTTACTCAAAAAGGAGAGAGACCTAGTCTTATCTCTCAAGTTAGTGCCAAGACAATGTGCCTTAAAAATCATTAAATTTCTTTTGGAAAAAGTTCACATACCTTCTTCTACCCGAACAAAAGTTGTCAAGATTAAATTAGTGTGAAGAGTCTTCTTCAGTAATTACAAGTGTCAATTAAAAAATTTCTCTTAAATGTCCATCTTGTCAACTACAAATTTAAATTTTCTTATTTCATCCTCTTCATAAGTAACTCAAAATATTTTTTCTTTCTCCCTCTCTCTAAGAGTCAAAAATGGCTGAAGAACCATCAATTTCAAACCCTATGAAAGAACTATCCTCAAATCAACCTCAAAAGCTACATAGTACTTTACCCATCACTCCTATTTCAAAAATTTCTGAAAACCTTTAGTGAAACTATTCCAGTCAAACCTCTAGGTTCCAGTAAAAACTCTGATTAGTTGGTTTTGATAATTGACCTAAATAAAGGGTTGACTCACTAAGCTATCAAGAAATATATCAATAAGAAATTCCCTATTCCATAGAAAATCTTGAGTCTTCTAAGTTAAATTACATATTTGCCCAGCTGGTTGGTGAAAAAATTCCTATAAAGTAAGAAAATCCTTTAAGCAACATAAATTGGGTAGCTAAGAATTTGTTTTTTCTTGAACATAATATCAAGGAAAGTTCTGCAAGTAGGGAAAAACAAATAGTAGGAGAAAGAGATGACTTGAAGAAGGATAAGGAATTTATTTTACATCCAAATAAGGAAAATGAGGGGGATGAGGATCAAAAACCTATGGTCTTGAAAATTAATAAATAAAGGCAAGTAAAGGAAAAGAGAAATTGATTAATAATGGTATACAAAGCACTAGATCTTATTCTACTAGGAGGTTTGAAGAGAGGTTGTTAGCAGATGCCATAAAGGAAAATAAGTTCTCTACCTTTAAAATAAGAAAATTAAAGAAATTTATTAATGAGAAGGAGAAAGATATCAAAGTTGTGGTGGTTAGAGAAAGTAAAGTTTTTGACTCTGATATCGTTATTACTACCAAGAGGAAAAGACAAGAAGTCCACAATGCTGAAATGACCAGGTGTAATGCCCCGAGTCTGTACCCCGAAGCCACACGATGCTTATGATCCCGAAGGACCACAAACTAACCCATGACTAATACCTGCTGCAATACTGAATAATAATACTATAATAATACAGAAATTAGGCTGAATCTACCATAAGGTTCACAACTGAAATCAAATACAGATAAATAAAAATTGAAAATTGATCATCTATCTAAAATAGTCTAGTTTGAAAGCCTCTAATTATCTGAACATGAAGTTGATGGGACAAGTCCCCAACTAACTCTGACTACTGAATATACTAAATACTAAAATAATGAAATGATAACTCTGTCCTCAGACTATGAGGACTCACCACTAAATCTGCTGCTGAAAGTCTGGGCTGCTAAGTATGGTAAGGAGCTCGTGCGTCTGAACCTATGATATAAGACATTGAAGTGCAAAAGAAAAAGTATGTTTTAGTACTTTGTATTCTAAGTGAGGTAGCATAATATGCAAGGGTTTATATGCATAAACAATACCTGGCTGAGTAACATGAATATAACTGAATGAGAGTACATGTATATCTGAAACTGCTGTAAAGACTGAGTAAGCAATGCTGCATATAAATCTACTTTACTGTAACAAAGGTCATTGATAACTGAATGACTATTTTTGAAAGTCCTGATTCTATAGAACTAAACTTAGTTCCATACTGAGCTGGGTGACTGTGTTTGATAGTACTGATTCTAAAAATTGAACTGAGGTTTTATACTGAATTCGAAACTGAAACTATAACTATGGGAGTTCATCAAACCAACATACACCAATTATAAACTGAGTTGGGGTCTAACCTATGACCCTAATTGGAAGGGTGTTAGTACCTTGCCAAGGGATACTAATAATGGTTGTCAGTTAACCCTTTCTAGTAGAAAGACATTTGGTCAATCCTCACTGGCAGGAAAACTCATACAAGATGCATCAACCCTTGTCTGGAAGGAAGATATCTCAACCTATGCTGGCTATGTAGTTTTGTAATGCAGGGATTGCTACTAAGAATCAAACCCTCCACTACCAAAAATATCCCTATCCCTGGGTTCGCTTGGTGTTAATTCCTACTCCCAACTAAATAGACACTGAACTATTTTCTAGACTGTTCTAGGCTTGACTGAACTGTCACTGATCGTGATGTCTAACTGAACTGGACTGAGTTTACTAAGTTCTATAACTGACTGAGTATTACTTTTTATGATATTTCTAAGACTTTTCTGTAGCTACGGAAATTCTAAGAAAACAACTAGATTTTTGGGTATTGATTACCCCCTGGACTCGATAGCATTGAAAGTAAAACATGGCATGATCATAATAGTATAACAATAGTAGCTTGTTAACAATGCTTTCATTTAGACATTTTGTCAAACACTTGAGAGGAATGATCTTGTGAACATACTATTATGTCATCTTTTCACCCTTCAACTCACATGAACACTTAATCAAACACTTGGGGAGCATACTTTATGCACATAATAATAATCAACATGCAAGCATCATGATCACAATCCCAACTCAAAAATTCAAGGGGTTTTCTTAACATATATTCACATAACACTACACACATATTAATTACTTCACATAAAATTTGTAATAAATCCTAGATTAGAAACCCAATTAACATCATAATCATGAATACAGTAAAGTTCAACATAAAATTCATGAAAGCAATCAACTTATAGTTTTGAAAGAGGTTCTTGAACTCTAAGGATGGAAGGAAACCCTTGGATAAACACCTAACATACCTTGATTTTTAATTTCATGGAGATTGTGGTGTTTTTTTGAGACTTGATTCTTGAGCTTGATGAAACTAGGGCTTGTTCTTGAGAGGATTTTGTAAAAAAGGATGAGAAATTATGTTATTTGGGGGCTTTAATCCCTTGTTATAGACCTATTAGGTGAAGGGAAAATGACCCATTTGCCCTTAAAAATATGGAACAAAACTGTTAAAATTACCCAAACTGAACTGGCCAGGGCGCCACTGGCTCTGGAGCACTGCTCTAGGTAGGGCATCGTGGTCTGCATTGTGGGCTCCCCCAGCACCAAACTGGGTAGGTCATCACGGGCTAATTGCCCTGATCCCTTGTTTGGAGTTTCAAACACACCCTTATGCTTGTCCAAAATTTCCAAAACTCATCCTAGATGTACTATTGACTTCCCCGATCATGAATCAACTTAAAAACTAACTTTCTAAGGCTGAGAAGGTCGTAAATAAATTCCTCAATATTTGAGGGCTTTAGAAATGACTAAGTCCTACCACTTAGCTAAAATTGTCTAAGTCTGGGACCTTCTTTGGGAATACTTTAAAGGACTCAATCGTCTAGGATTCTATGGGGTCTTACAATATCTCCCCCTGGAATATTTGTCCTCAAATACGACTGACCGAACTGAGAGGAATTACTAAACTGTACTTATACTGACATACATAACTGAAGCATGACTAAATTTTTGGGACATTACATATGACTGAACTATTTCATGAATGCATGAATGATATGAGAATGTTATGTGGCTGTATCTGAGTATGGAGTAGAGTAAAATCTAAGGAAGACTGTTACCTCAAGCTGAGTCTGAGTTTGCAGAGAATAGGTGATGATACTTGGTCTACATATCTTCTTCTGCTTCCCAAGTAGCTCTCTCAACGGACTAATTCTGCCAAAGAACTTTGACCAAGTGAACTTCTTTGTTCCTCAGTCTGTGAATCTGATGATCAAGGATTTGGACTGAAACCTCTTCAAAAGAGAGATCATTATGAATATTTATGTCCTTTAAGGGGACTACGACTGCAGGTTCACCAATGCATTTCTTTATCAAGGAAATGTGGAATACTGGGTGTACTGAGGCTAGGTTGGAAGGCAACTCAAGCTCGGAAGCTACCTTTTTAAGACAGCTGAGAATTCTGTAAGGACCAACATATCAGGGACTGAGTTTTTCCTTCTTGTTAAACCTTTTCACACCCTTCATGGCGAGATTTTCAAGTACACATAATCACTAATCTTAAACTTGAGATCTTTTCTTTACATATCTGTATACGATTTTTATTGGCTCTGAGCTGACTTAAGCCTTTCCCTGATTAACTAAACTTTTTCCAAGGTATCAAATACCAAGTCAGGCCCTACCACCATAGCCTCACCCACTTCAAACCAACCAATGGGAGATCTATGTATTCTCTCATAAAGTACCTCAAATGAAGCCATCTGAATGCTAGAATGATAGCTGTTACTATACGCAAACTCAATTAAGGGCAAGTAGTCATCCCAACTACCCTTAAAGTTAATGTTACACGCTCTTAACATATCTTCTAAAGTCTAAATTATCCTTTTTGCTTGACCATCTATCTGATAGTGGAAGATTGTACTAAGGTTGACTTGGTTACCAAGACCCTTTTGGAAGGGTTTCTAAAAATAACAGGTGAACTGCGTACCTCTATCTGAAATAATGGACAACAGAATTCCATGCAATCTGACCAACTCTCTAACATAAAGCTTGGCCTAATCCTTGGCTGAATAAGAGGCATAAACTGGTAATAAATAAGTTGATTTGGTCATCCTATCCACAGTGACCCAAATCGAATCATGCCGGCGAAGAGTACGGGGTAAACCCATCATAAAATCCATGTTCACTTCCTCCCACTTCCAAGTAGGAATACTGAAATCCTACATAGACCTACCAGGCTTTTAATGCTTGATCTTAACCTGCTGATATATTGTGCACTTAGCCACAAACTTTGCAAAGTCTCTTTTTGTCCCACTCCACTAATAGGCTTTCCAAAAGTCGCGGTACATCTTGGTGGCCCCTGGGTAAATCAAGTAGTGCGCACCATACACTTCTGTAAGAATCCGCTGTCTCACGCCATCCACATATGGAACAAATAGTCTACCTTGGCAACGCAACACACCATCTCCACCTTTGGAGAAAAACCCTACTTTCTGATCTCTAGCTGTCTCTTTTGGTTTAACTAAATTGGGATCCCTGTCCTATTTTTCTTTTACTTTAAAAACCAGAGATGATTCTGAACTATTCTGCACCCATATGCTACCCTCTGTTAAATTGACTAAGCGAACACCTAGTCAGACAAGGTGATAAACTTCCTGAACTAACTTCCTCTTCCATCCTTCATGTGAGCGACAATACCCATAGACATCCTACTAAGAGAATCCACCAGTAATACCTCGAGACTCTAACCAATAGTGCAACCATGAGTTAAGATCATGAGAAATAAATTATAATCTTTTGGGTTGTTTTCTGATCAAGCATGGTGTGTATTAAGGCCTTAAAGATGTCCTAACAATTGGGTGAATCAAAACATTCCTTAGTGATTGAATTATTGTGAAGGATATTGGTATAGCCAACTTCAAATAAGCATATCTCTCATTATACTTGGAATTTTTGAGCTTTTAACCTATCAACAAATATATAATTGAATTATCTTTCCAACGATACCAATTTTGCCAAAATTCGATACCGGAGCAAAGAGTTATACCCATTTTACTCCAGCATGTCAATCTGGAAAAGGGTGATGACGTTTCTGGCGGCCTGTCATGTTTCTGACAACATTTCTGATGACGTCGTCATGTTTTTGATGATGTCATCAGCCTTAGGCAGAAAATCGTAAAATTCGTCACCCTTAGGAAGAAAATTTAGAGATGTTTTTGAAAGGGTATTTTGGTTTTTTCCATTTTTTAGAGGCCTTTATAAATATGAGAATCCCATACAAACATAATATCATTATTTTCTCTTCCAATTCTCTTGAGATAATATATCTAGGTTATATCAAGAACACAAATCTTCCAAGAATCATCCATAAATATTCAAAATTTCTTCAAGAACCAAGTTCTTCATAGTGTGGGGTTCAAGAATTATTTATTTCAAGTATGGATAAAGTCTCAAGCAATAAAGTTCATCCAATTTCAAAGATTAAGGTATGTGGGGTTTGGAACAAGAACACTTCTTTCGTTCTTGTGCCCAAAGATTTAATTTCTATTGAATTTCATGAATTTTGTAAAATGGGTTTACACCCAAATTAGTTTATCAAGGACTTACGAGATTTGAGCTATACAAGATTGACACATATGAATACTTCCTTGTCTTATTACTTAAATTAAGAATCTATGTCATGAGTTGTATGTTGTTATCATGAAATGATAATTTCTAAGTGATTTATGATAAGTGTCATGATTTATGTTTTTCCATGAGAAGTTTGTCTATTGAATATATATTGATACTGAGCTTGAGAGTCAAGAATGAGTTCTATGATGTTTTCTGGTAGATTTGATACTTGATATGATTTGATAAGTAAGTGTACTTGATGATGAGAAAAATTATTTTGAGATTTAGTCGAGATTGGAATCCACAATTTGATTATGATTTACAAGTGAGATATATATTTATATTTTGGTCTTCATGATAAACCCTTGAGTTGATTAAGGTGGATTTCCTAATGCATTCTGAGTTTAAGTCTGGGAGTAGTATTTAGCACCGAGCGGGATGTATGGGTTCAGCGCATCCTACTTCTCCAGAACTACGTGCCACCATAGGATTAAGATTAAGGGCCAAAGGCCAAGACTGTTATCACTAAAGTTAAGGTTCTACTCTGATGGCAAAGATAGAACAGCTCTCCCCAATGTGGGTAAGACGTTGAACTCTATGTAAGCTCACATGATTTATGTCGGTTATAAGAAACTCCCAAGTCCATAATAGTCCAAGTTTCATGAGTTAGCGAGTCACTTTAAGTCATGAGTCAAAGAGTTTGAGTTGAGTCCAACGGTTTATAAGATTTATGAAGCATCTGTTATTATTGATGATTTATGGAAAATATATTTCAAGTAACTCAAGCGATGAGAGTCATTATTATCAGCATACATGATTTTCTTATACATTTATGATATTATTCAAATATTGCCTGCACCCCTACATACTCAGTACATTCCTAAGTACTGATTCCCATACTCTTCTGTGTTCTATATTTTCTCGTGATGTAGGTTCAGGTGCTTAGTCTTAACAGCGACAGTGATCTTCGAGTACCTCCATCTACATTCATACAATTGGTGAGTCATCATGGTTTGAGGACCTATGTCCCTAATTTTTGTCTTAATAGTAGATGGTTGTTTATTTCTAGTTTAGTACTGGTTAGTTGGGGATCTATCCCAATGGCTCCTCAGTTTTATGTAGTAAAGGTTTTTTTAGACTAGAGTACTAGTATGTATAGAACTTTAGTATTTTGATTATACAGGATAGTATTTCTTTATATTCTAGTATGTTCATGACATGAATATTCTTCTTTATTACATCTGGATTATTGTCATAGTGAGTTATAAAGGTGATGATAGGTTTAGAGGGTTAGCTTGAGGTCGCGTGTGGACTTAAGCACCGTGTGATGTCTTGGGATGGGATCTTGGGGCGTTACAACCTTGGTATTAGAGCCTAAGGTTTAAAGGAGTCATAGGGAGTCTGACAAACTGCATAACGTAGAGTCTTGATCATTGGTGTGTAGTGCGCCACATCTATGAGCAAGAGGCTACGAGACATTTTAGGAAAAGTCATTTTTTTCTTTCAGAAGTCTTTTATGCCTACGACTATTTCTCTTTTTTATTAATTCGTGCTCTCTTATGACAAAATGCCTCCTCATGGAGCTCCCAGAAACAACGAATGACCTTAACCCGTTGATCCTTTAAATGAGACGGTGACTTATGCTAAATTTTGGGCAGCTTTTCAGGTGCTAGCCCAGGCAGTTACCACCAATGCTCAGGCCAATGTTCAGGCTGCTATTCTACCTCTGCAAGAAGGTAATTCTGCAGCAACTCAAGTTCAGGATTTTATACGGATGCATCCGCCAGAATTTTATAGGTCAAGGGTAGGTGAGGACCGACAGATGTATCTTGATGAGGTGAAAAAGATCACCTAAATTATGCATGTAATAGAGAAAAAAAGTGTGGAGCTAGCTTCCTATCACTTGAAAGATGTTGCTTATGATTGGGTAGAGTTATGGAGGAAAAGTAGAGGGGAGGATGCCGCTCCCATGACTTGGCTGTTATTCCAGGATGCGTTCTTAGACCAATTCTTTTCCCCAGAGCTGAGGGAAGCAAAACTAGAAGAATTTATGAACTTGAGACAAGGCTTCATGATAGTTAAGGAATATTATCTTAAATTTAACCAGTTGTCGAAGTATACTCCTGGTATGATGGCTGATTCCAGGACCAGTATGAGTAAGTTTTTGATTGGCGTATTGAGTTATTTGTGAAAGAGTGTAGGTTTGCTGTGCTCAATAGGGACATGGATATTTCTAGATTGATTATACATGCCCAGCAGATTAAAGCGGACAAAGTAAAAGAGAGAGAGAGAGTGAGAAGGAATAATATAGTTAGATCAGAGCAGCAGGGGTATAGTTAGAGTAGATTTTCTCGAGGGATCCCCCCTAGTTTCACAGATGTTCTTTTGTACCAGTACCATCATCAGCTAGTACTCCTGCATCTAGAGTCAGACAGGAGCAGGGTAATAGACCTACTGTGTCTAGGTATCAGGACAGTGTGAGTAATATACCTAGATATCCCCCATGTGCTAAGTATGGTAGGATGTATCCTAAAGAGTGTATGGCTGAGCAGAGAGGTTGTTTTGGTTGTGGTAAGTTGGGCCATAAATTCAGGGATTCCCCATATGCTAGACAGGAGAGCCGTGATGTTCGTCCCCAGAGTCAGGCTATTAGTGCTCTAGCCCCTTGGGTTTGTTCTACTCCTCCTCAGGCTGCCTCGTCTAATACTATCGGTGGTCAGTGCTAGAATTGATTTTATGCTATACCACCTCGCCAGGAGTAAAAGGATTCACCAGATATTATTACTGGTACATTTCGTGTATTTTATTTTGATGTGTATATATTGATGGACCCTGGGTCAAGTCTTTATTATGTGACTCCGTTAGTGGCTGTGAATTTTGAGATCAATGTTGAAAAGATTCCTAAGCCTTTTTTAGTTTCTACTCCAGTAGGTGAACCTATTGTTGCTAAAAAAGTATATAAGAAGTGTCCTATCACTGTCCTTCATAGAGTTATGTTTGCAGATTTGATTGAGCTAGACATGGTTGATTTTGACATTATTCTGGGTATAGATTGGCTTCACTCTTGTTATGCGTCTATAGACTGTCGTAGCCGTGTAGTCAAGTTTTAGTTTCCCAATGAGCCAGCCTTTGAGTGGTCCAGAAATTCTGTATCTCCCAGGAGTCATTTCATATCCTATCTTAAAGCTAGGAAATTGATATCCAAGGGTTGCATCTATTATTTGGTTTGAGTTAAAGATACTAAGTTTGAGACTCCGACCATTCAATCATCAACATTGCTAATGAATTTTGTGATGTTTTTCCAGAAGATCTCCCAGGGGTACCTCCCGATAGAGAGATAAAATTTGGGATTGATCTTCTCCCTGACACGCAGCCTATTTCTATTCCTCCATATCGTATGGCCCCCGCAGAACTTAAGGAGTTGAAAGACCAACTCAAAGATCTTCTAGATAAGGGTTTCATAAGGCCTAGCATATCTCCTTGGGTTGCATCCATTCTGTTTGTGTGAAACAAAGATGTTTCATTGCGGATGTGCATTGATTATTGTCAGCTTAACAAGGTCACAGTCAAGAACAAGTACCCTCTTCCTAGAATTAATGAACTGTTTGATTAGCTGCAAGGTGCTAACTATTTCTCAAAAATAGACTTGAGATTCGGTTATCACCAGCTTAAAGTTAGGGAGTGTGATATTCCAAAGATAGCTTTTCACACCCGATATGGTTATTTTTAGTTCATGGTCATGTCCTTCGGGATAACAAATGCCCAGCAGCCTTTATGGACCTCATGAATCGGGTGTTCAGACAGTACCTAGATATGTTTGTTATTGTGTTCATAGATGATATTCTTGTATACTCTCGAAGTGAGAACGACTATGCAGATCATCTCCGAATAGTCTTGCAAACCCTTAGAGATCATCAACTATTTGCCAAATTTAGCAAGTGTGAATTTTAGCTAAGGTCAGTTGCTTTTATGGGTCATATTGTTTCTTCTGAAGGTATTTGAGTTCACCCTCAAAAGATAGAAGCTGTGAAAAATTAGCCTAGACCTATTTACTCATCTGATATTAGGAATTTCTTAGGTCTAGCTAGCTACTACCATTGTTTTGTTGAGGGTTTCTCTTCTATTGAATTTCCTTTAACTCGGTTGACCCAAAAGAAAATTAAATTCCTGTGGTCTGACTCTTGATCCTTCCAAATGGTGTAGATGATTTTATGGTGTACTGTGATGCTTCTAGAGTTAGGTTGGGTTGCGTGTTGATGCAGAAAGGTAAAGTTATAGCCTATGCCTCCAGAAAGTTGAAACCGCATGAGAAGAACTACCCGACCCATGACCTTGAGTTAGCTGTAGTGGTTTTTGCCTTGAAAATTTGAAGACACTATTTGTACGGTGTTCATGTTGATGTCTTTATGGATCACAAGATTTTGCAGTATGTGTTTACTCAAAGAGAGTTGAATCTTCGTCAGAGGCGATGGTTAGAATTGTTAAAGGACTATGATATGAATGTGCTGTATCACCTAGGCAAGGCCAATGTAGTGGCAGATGCCCTTAGCAGGTCGTCCATAGGTAGTAGCACAGGTTGAGGAAGATAGAAATGAGTTAGCTCGTGAGGTGCATCATCTGTCTAGGTTGGGAGTTAGATTTCTTGATTCAGCTAAGGGTAATGTTTGGGTCCAGAGTACTTTCGAGTTTTTTCTAGTTTTGGAAGTAAAGGAGAGGCAAGATATGGATCCTAGTTTGGTTAGACTGAAGGAGTCAGTTAAAGACCAAAAGGTGGAGGTTTTCTCCCAAGGGGGAGATGGTGTATTGACATTTCAGAATAGATTATGTGTGCCTGATGTTGAAGATTTAAGGCAGAGAATAATGGCTGAAGTGCATGGAGTGCGATATTCTATTCATCCCTGTGCTACCAAGATGTACCGCGATTTGTGAGAAATTATTGGTGGAATGGTATGAAAAAGGATATAGCAAAATTCGTAGAGAAGTGTACAACTTGCCAATAGGTTAAGATAGAACACCAAAGACCCAGTGGAATGATGCAAGAATTCAGTATTCCTACTTGGGAGTGGTAGAAAGTAAATATGGATTTTGTGACTGGTTTACCTCTTTTTCGACGTCATCATGATTCAATTTGGGTTGTTGTAGACAGGTTGACTAAGTTCGTGTATTTCTTGCCAGTGTATACATTTTTTTACCGCTGAGGACTATGCTAAGTTGTACATTCAATAGTTAGTCAGGTTGCATGGAGTTTTTTGTCTATTATCTGCAACAGGGGTACTCAATTTACTTCTCATTTTTAGAGGGCTTTTCAGAAGGGTCTTGGTACCCAAGTTTATCTTAGCTCCGCTTTTCATCCGCAGACTAATGGTCAGGCTGAGAGGACCATCCAAACCTTGGAGGATATATTGAGGGCATGTGTTCTTAATTTGAAAGGAAGTTGGAATGAAGATTTGCCATTGATTGAATTTGCTTACAACAATAGTTTTCATGATAGCATTAGAGTGGCTCTATTTGAGTCTTTATACGGAAGGTGATGTAGATCACCCATAGATTGGTTTAAAGTGGGTGAAGCTGCCGTGAGTGGACCTGATGCTATGTTTGAGGCTATAGAGAAAGTTAAGCTGATTCAGGAAGGGTTGAAGACAGCCCAGAGTCGTCAGAAGTCATATGCATATATGAGAAGAAGAGATCTTGAGTTTGAGGTTAATGATCTGGTGTACTTGAAGATTTCACCCATGAAGGGGATGAAAAGATTTTGTAAGAAAGGGAAGCTTAGTCCCCGATACGTTGGCCCTTATAAAGTTTTGAATTGTGTTGGAAAGTAGGTTACGAGATTGAATTGCCTGCCGAGTTGTCAGTTGTCCATCTTATCTTTCACATTTCTATGCTCAAGAAGCATATTTGTGATTTTGTTGTTGTTGATCCGTTAGAAAGTTTCGATGTTCAGGATAGCCTTTTGTATGATGAAGTTCCAGTTGAAATCCTAGATTATCAAGTTCGTAGACTAAGAAATAAGGAAGTAACCTTGGTCAAATTTCTATGGCAAAATCAATCAGTCGAGGGTGCTACTTGGGAAACAGAAGCAGATATGCGAACTAGATACCCTCATCTATTCTCTGCGAGTTCAAATTAAGATGAAGGTACTATTCTTCCTTAATCCAATTTCCTTCTAATCCAGTTTATTCAGCTATATGCTTATTATCTCTATGATTCATGTATTTTGTGAAGTACTCAAAGTTTAGAATGAAGTAAGCCCTTTTAGTGAGTCGTTCCAGCTATACGTCCTTATTTTCTCTTGTTCTTGGCCTATCTAGCCACATTCGAGGACGAATGTTTCCAAGGGGGAGATATTGTAATACCCCGAGACTCTAACAAATAGTGTAACCATTAATCAAGCTCATGATAAATAAATTATAATGTTTTGGGTTTTTTTCTAATCAAGGATGGTGTGTATTAAGGCCTTAAAGATGTCCTAACGATTGGGTGAATCAAAACATTCCTTACCGATTGAATTCTTGTGAAGGATATTGGTATAGTCAACTTCAAACGAGAATATCTCTCATTATACTTGTAATTTTTGATCTCATGACCTATCAACAGATAGATAATTGAATTAGCTTTCCAACAATACCAATTTCACCAAAATCCGATACCAGAACAAAGAGTTATACCCATTTTACTCTAGCATGTCAATCTGGAAAAGGGTGACGACGTTTTTGACGGCCTGTCACGTTTCTGATGATATTTCTGACGATGTCGTCACATTTCTGATGACATCGTCAGCCTTAGGCAGAAAATCATAAAATTTGACCCTTTTGTGATGATATTTCATGACGGCCTATCACGGGTCTGACGGCCTGTCACGGATGTCGTCAGCTATTTTTTTCAGCAATTTAGAGACATTTTTTCAAGGGTATTTTAGTCTTTTTCCATCTTTTGGAGGCCTCTATAAATATGAGAATCCCATCCAAACCCTAATTCTATCATTTTCACTTCCAATTCTCTTGAGATAATATATCTAGGATTATATCATGAACATAAATCCTCCAAGAATCATCCATAAATCTTCAAAATTTCTTCAAGAACCAAGTTCCTCATAGTGTGGGCTTCAAGAATTATTTATTTCAAGTGTGGATAAAGTCTCAAGCACTAAAGTTCATCCAATTTCAAAGATTAAGGTATATGGGGTTTTGAACAAGAACACTTCTTTCGTTCTTGTGCCCAAAGATTTAATTTCTATTGAATTTCATGAATTTTGTAAAGTGGGTTTACACCCAAATTACTTTATCAAGTACTTATGAGATTTGAGCTATACAAGATTGACACATATGAATACTTCATTGTCTTATTACTTAAATTAAGAATCTATGTCATGAGTTGTATGTTGTTATCATGAAATGATAATTTCTAAGTGATTTATGATAAGTGTCATGATTTATGTTTTTCCATGAGAAGTTTGTCTATTGAATATATATTGATACTGAGCTTGAGAGTCAAGAATGAGTTCTATGATGTTTTCTGGTAGATTTGATACTTGATATGATTTGATAAGCAAGTGTACTTGATGATGAGAAAGATTATTTTGAGATTTAGTCGAGTTAGGATTCCACAAGTTGACTATGATTTACAAGTGAGATATATATTTATATTTTGGTCTTCATGATAGATCTTTGAATTGATTAAGGTGGATTTCCTAACGCGTTCTGAGTTTAAGTCTGGGAGTAGTATTTAGCACCGAGCGGGTAGTATGGGTTCAGTGCATCCTACTTCCCCAGAACTACGTGCCGCCGTAGGATTAAGATTAAGGGACAAAGGCCAAGACAGTTATCACTAAATTTAAGGTTCTACTCTGATAGCAAGGATAGAACAACTCTCCTCAACGTGGGCAAGACGTTGGACTCTATGTAAGCTCACATGGTTTATGTCGGTTATAAGAAACTCCCAAGTCCATAATAGTCCAAGTTTCATGAGTTACCGAGTCACTCTAAGTCATGAGTCAAAGAGTTTGAGTTTAGTCCAAGGGTATGTGAGATTTATGAAGCATATGTTATTATTGATGATATGGAAAATATGTTTCAGGTAACTCAAGTGAAGAGAGTCATTATTATCAGCATACATGATTTTCTTATACATTTATGATATTATTTAAATGTTGCTTGACCCCCACATACTCAGTACATTCCCAAGTACTGATTCCCATACTCTTCTGTGTTCTATATTTTCTCGTGATGTAGGTTCAGGTGCTCAGTCTCAGCGGCAACAATGATCTTTGAGTACCTCCATCTACATTCGTACAGTTGGTAAGTCGTCATGGTTCGAGGACCTATGTCCCTGATTTTTGTCTTGATAGTAGATAGTTGTTTATTTCCAGTTCAGTATGGGTCAGTTTGGGATCAGTCCCAATGGCTCCTCAGTCTTATGTAGTAGAGGCTTTGTCAGACTAGAGGACCAGTATGTACAGAACTTCAGTATTTTGATTATATAAGGTAGTATTTCTTTGTATTCTAGTATGTTCATGACATGATTATTCTTCTTTATTATAGCTTGATTATTGTCATAGTGAGTTATAGAGGTGATGACAGGCTCAGAGGGTTAGCTTGAGGTCTCGTGTGGCCTTAAGCACCGTGTGACATCGTGGGATGGGATCTTGGGGCGTTACACAACCACTACATTGGCCTTTCCCGAATGATATAAAACACTCATGTTGTAGTCTTTTAACAACTCTAACCACCTTCTTTGATTCAAATTCAAATATTTTTAAGAGAACACATACTGCAAGCTTTTGTGATCTGTGAACACATTAACATGCAACCCATACAAATAGTGTCTCCAAATCCTTAAGGCAAACACTACAAAAGCTAACTCAAGATCATAGGTAGGGTAATTTTTTTTATAGGTCTTAAGCTATCTAGAGGCATAGGTTTTGACCTTACCTCTCTGCATTAAAACACACCCTAAACCAACTCTGGAAGCATCACAATATACCACAAACCCATCTGAACCATTTAGTAAAGTCAAAATTAGGGCTTTAGTGAGTCGAATCTTTAACTTTTGAAAACTCTTCTCACAAGAATCTGACCACTGGAACTTGACTTTCTTCTAAGTCAATCTGGACATGGGGAATACAATAGACAAAAACCCTTCCATAAATCATCGGTAATAGCCAGACAAACCTAAGAAACTCTTGATATCTGATGGAGATATGGGTCTGGTCTAGTTTTTTACTGCTTCAGTTTTTTGAGGGTCAACTCTAATGCCATCACTGGAAATGATATGACCAAGAAAAACTACTGACCTTAGCCAAAATTTACATTTACTAAATTTGGCGAATAACTGATGGGATTTGAGGGTCTATAACACTATTTTGAGATCATCTGCATAATCATGTTCACTGCGGGAGAAGACAAGAATGTCATCAATGAAGACTATGATGAACATGTCCAAATATTGCTTGAATACACGATTCATCAAGTCCATGAACACTACTGGGGCAGTGGTACGACCAAATGACATGGCTAGGAATTCAAAGTGACCATATCGAGTTCTGAAAGCTGTTTTTAGAATGTCATATTCTCTGACTCTAAGGTCTATCTTGGAAAAATAACTAGCACCCTAAAGTTGGTCAAACAAGTCATCGATTCTGGGAAGTGAATACTTGTTTTTGACTGTGATTTATTTAACTAACGGTAGTCAATACACATTTTGAGAGAACTGTCTTTCTTACGCATGAATAAAATAGGTACACCCTAAGGAGATATGCTGGGTCTGATGAATCCCTTATCTAGAAGGGACTCCAAAAAGATCTTTGGGAAACACATCTAGAAATTCACATACTACTAGAATTGACTCAAGACTGGGAGTCTAGGAACTAAAATCCTTAAATTGAGCAAGATGATAAACACAACTCTTAGATATCATTTTTCTTGCCCGTAGGTATAAAACAAGCTAACCCCTAAGTGCTGAAGTACTACCCCTCCATTCTAGGACAGGTTCATTTAGGAACTAAAAATAGACAATTCTGTTTCTACAGTCAATGGAAGCATATCATGAATAAATCCAATCCATGCTAGAATGACATTAAAATCTATCATCTCTAACTCCACTAAGTCTTCTGAAGTAACCTTCTGAGATAACATAATCGGACAGTTACTATATACCCACTGGGCTATGATAGACTTACCCACTGGGGTAGAAATTGAGAAGGACTCTACTAGGATTTCGAGACTAACTCCAAAGTCAACAACTAAATAAGGAGTTACGAAGGACAAAGAAGCTCCTGGATCTAGCAAAGCATAAACATGTAAATGATAAACTTGTAACGTACTGGTGTCATATCAGGAGAACTTTCTTGATCTTATTGGTACTGGGGTGCATAAAGTCTATTTGGGTGCTGCCCACTGGTGGCACTGAAAGTGGCACCCTGCTGAATCGGGCGTTCAGACTGAGCTGGGGGATGATTATATTGAATTTGAGAACCGACCTGAGAACACTCTTTGACCCTATGGCTTAGCTTATCATATCTAAAAAATACATCTCTGTCAGCTCGACAGATACCCTAATGTTTCTGCCATACTTCTGGCAAATAAGATTTGTTCGGGCACTGCTAACACTACCCTGGGGTTTAGGGCCTATCACCCTATCTTTATTGCTATCTCTGAATTTTGGTACTGGAGAACTAGCTGAGGATGGAGTTAATACTGGAGATTTTAGGTAGAACTGAGAACGATTACCACCTTTTGACTTAGACTGAGTGAAGTTGGAGCTACCTGTTCTAGCTCTCTTATTTTCCTTCCCCTTCTCCTTGTTCTTAGCCTCTTGTATCTACTGAGTATGGCTATGATCCTGGATATGTCCATCTTTTTAATCAGTATTATGGTCCTACACTCCTTGACCACACTGTTAGATACACCAGATATGAACTTACTCATCTTAGATCTGCTATCTGCTACCACATGAGAGACATATCTAGCTAGCTGAGTAAAATTGAGAGAATACTCTTTCACTATCATGTTGCCCTATTTCAGATTGATAAACTCTAAAACCTTAGCTTTTCTCAACTCCAATGGGAAGAAACTATCAAGGAAAGCAGTAGAAAACTCCTCCCATTTGACCGGCCCTACATCTACGCCTCTATCTGCCTTCCATTATTTAAACCATATATGAGCCACATCCTGCAACTGATATGTGGCTAACTCAACACTTTCACTAGCAGTCACCCCCATAATATTTGTGACTTTCTACATCTGATCAAGGAATTACTGTGGGTCCTCATATAACTTAGACCCTGTAAATGAAGGGGGATTCATTCGGCTGAAGTCCTGATTCTAGCTACAGTAGTATTGACCACTAGGCTGGCCTGAACGGCAGGATGTTTATTCTGGGCAGACAAAGAATGAGCTAAAGTAGTGAAAGCTGCTCTTAATTCTACATGGGAAACATGCTGTAGTACCCCATACTTCTACCTAGCTTGAAATTATCCCAAGAATGTTAGAAACTTACTTTGAAAGATGAATCCACTTTTGTACACATTGAACTTTTAAGAATTTCACTTTTTGTTGAGTAGGAAATTTAATAAGCTTTCCATCGATACCCATTTCTTCAAAATCTGATATAAGGGTAGAAAGTTATGGCTAAAATACAAAAAGCAGTCAAAACTGCCCAGGTGAGACGGTGAGAGCCGACGGACCGTCGAGCTAGCGACAGACCGTTGCCCAAGCCATCATAACAGAGACAGTGAGACCACATTTTGCCTAAGGGCGATGGCTCAGGCTGACGGACCGTTGAGCTAGCGAGACAATAAACCTCTCTTCTGCCTAGGTACAATGGTCAGGACCGACGGATCGTCGACCCACTGACGGATCATCGCATATTTTGTTCGGTGATTTTATGTTATTTTTCAAAGGGAGCCACCATCGCATATTTTGTTTGGTGATTTCATGTCATTTTTAAAAGGGCATTTTGGTATTTTTCCACCCTTTTAATATTCTGATAAAAGCCAAAACTGAAGTACATAGCTTCATACTCTCCAAAGACATCCAAAATTAGGGTTTTCTCTCAAAGATAATTCCGAAGAACAAAACTCAAATCCTTCTTCAAGAAACTAAGAGATTAAAGTTCTTCAAGTCCCAGGACTTCAAGAAACTCATAATCAAGGTATGTCATGTGTTGATCCATGGGTACCTTTCACCCATGAAGCTCAAGAATCTCTTTTTAAAATCCAAGATTTGTGTATTTATGAATGTTCATGATTTAAATTGAATTGAAATTCATGTTCATGATGTTGTGGTATTTTGATTCATGTTTTAAATTACATATTCCAATGATTGACCCTAGTATATGAAAATTTGTATAATAATCATGATAAACCCTTCAAATTAGCAAATTTATTTATGCATCCATGACAATTAGATGCATTGATAATGGTATAACCAAAGTATGCTTCCCATATGTTTGATTAAATACCTATGTGAAGGAAAATTTCCGTACTTGTATGATAATATGAAATCCCTATTTATGTACAAGTTTTTGTATGTCAAATGTTTGATGAAATGTCTTAGTCAGTAAATTATGGATACATATGTAGCCTTGTGGTGCTTTAGAACTTGTACTTCATGAAATCTCCAACTTATTATATTATGGATTGTTAATGTTGGTCATGTATTCAAGAAAGTCATGTTTTGTTATTTTCTTTCCATCGAGTCCTAGGGGTACTTGCACCCGAAAAATATAGCTGTGTGCTTAGAGACAGTGTCATGTTTTCACGATATCCTCAGTCAAGCCATGATCCATAGAACCCAGTTAGTCATGTGACTCACAAAAGCTCAGTAATTCAGTAATCTCAGTAGTATTTTGTCAGTTAACAGAACTCAGTGAATTCAGTCTAGTCCATTTTAGTTAATCATGTTCAGTGTCTATCCAGATAGGAGTAGGAACTAGCACCGAGTGAACACAAGGATGGGAACTCACCAGCTATATGATGGTGTGATTCTTAGAAGCAATCCTTGCATTCTAGAACTACGTAGCCAGCGTGGGTTAAGATATCATATCCTTTTATATAAGGGTAGATGAGGTGGCTTAACCTATTATATGAGGGTTCCTACCATTATCACTAGAGTTACCTATTATATGAGGGTTACTCACAGATTGTCCTTACCAGTGGCGTAGTATTGATACCCTTCCAATTGGGGTTAAAGATTGGAACCCAACTCAACTATATTGTGTTATTTATGGAATGTCCATTAGATAACTACTTCCCATATTTTCAGTTACAGAATTCAGCACTGTCAGATACAGTCAACTCAGAACAACATAAAACTCAACTAGTTCCATCAGAACCTAGACTGTCAGATATAGTCGCTCAGTTTTAGTTATTTCAGTCATGCAGTTATTAGTATCTCATGTTATCAGTACTTAGGCTCAGTAATCATGTTATCACGAACTCAGTTGAAGTTATTATACATTCATGCGTAGATTATCACGTTCACGTTATCCTGTCAGGTAGTGTAGTTCATGCATGTAAACCCTTTGCATTCAGCCTACCTCACATGCATACCAGTACATTCAATCGTACTGACGTATTCGCGCTATGGTATTTAATACCATAGGTTCAGAAGCACGAACTCTAGAGCATCAGTAGCATTCTAGTCTCAGCAGTCAGAGTTAGCAGTGAGTCCTTATCCTTCAAGGATATGACCATTACTTTATTATCTCATTAATTAATTTATTTCAGTAGTTGGAGTTAGTTGGGGACATGTCCCATCAACACCTTATTCAGAAAGTTCAGTCAGTTAGAAGCTTTTCAAACTATCTTGTTCAGACAGTTATTTCAGTTATTTTAGGTATTTCATACCGCACGCAGATGTTATATTTTATCAGATATTATGTCTCAGTTTTGAACCTTTTAGGCTCACAACCTTTATTTCCGTATTTACATAGTATATTATGCAGTGTTCAGGTACAAATATCAGTCATGGGTTAGCTTGTGGTCCTTCGAGGTCATAAGCACCGTGTAGCATTCTGGGTACCATATTTGGGGTGTTACAAACTTAGTATCAGAGCCTAAGGTTCAATAAAGTCCTAGGAAGTCCAAAAGCCACATCTAGTAGAGTATTGTACATGGGTGTATTGCGCGCCACATTTATTTACAGGAGGCTATAAGATGTTTTAGGAAAAGTTTCCCATATTTTAGTATTCATGTCATGTCAGTAAGCATAATATCTAGTTAATCTCTCAGTCTAGTCTAATCTATTTCCCTCTTTCTTCTACAGAACATGCCTCCCAAAAAAGATACGGGAATCAGCCAACCCCTCATCCTGAAGATCCTTTAGGTGAACATGTTTCTCATGCAAAGTTTATAGCTGCATTCACTACCCTTGCTTAGTCATTTGCTGCTTAGAACAAATGAATAGCTGTCTTTCCGACCAATTCAGTTGCATCTAGGATTTGAGACTTCACCTGAATGAATGCTCTATCTTTTCTCGGGTCTTAATCAGACAAAGACCCTCAAGAATTCATTGATTAATTTCAGAAGGTTATAGACATCATGGGTGTGTCAGATATTGAGAGTGCTGAGCTAGCTATATATCAGTTATAGGATGTTTCTCACACTTGGTTTAAATAGTGGAAGTCAGAAAGGTCAGATGATGCAGGGCCTATTGAGTGGGAGGAGTTTGTCACCGCATTCTTAGATAGATTCTTTCCCTAAAAGCTGAGAGAGGATAAGGTGTTAGAATTTATCAACCTCAGGCAGGGCAACATGATGGTGAAAAAGTATTCTCTTAAGTTTACTTAATTAGCTAGATATATGCCTCATGTGGTTGCAGACAGCAGGGCCAAGATGAGTAAGTTTATTTCTAGGGTGAATGATAGTGTGGTAAATGAGTGAAGGTCTGCGATGTTGAATAGTGACATGACTTTAGCCAGGCTTATGATGCATGCTTAATAGATAGAAGAGCAGAAGATTAAGATGAGGGAGAAACAGAATAAGAGAGCAAGGATAGGTAGTTTCAACTTTGTTTAGCCCAAATTAGAAGGAGGAAACCGTTCTCAGTTTTATCCTAAGTCATCAGTTACAGTTCCTTTTTCCACTAGCGCTCTAGCTCCTAAGTTCACGGATGGTAACAGAGATAGAGCACCAGGATCTAATTCTTAGGGCAGTGTTAGCAGTGCCCGTACCTATCCTCTTTCCCAGGCTTATGGCAAGCACCATCAGGGTATTTGTAGAGCTGGCAGTGGTATTTGTTTCAGATGTGGCAAGCCAGGCCATAGAGTTAGAGACTGTCCTCAGCCAGGTCCTCAGGGTCAATCGAACCATTCGTCAGCTCAATCCAGTCACCCAAACCAGTAGGTTGCCACCTCCAGCGCTACTAGTGGGCAATGCCCAAATCAACTTTATGCTCTCTAGTCCCGACAAGATCAGGAAAATTCTCTTGATGTGGGTACTGGTAGTTTACGCTTTGCTAGATCTAAGAGCTTCATTGTGTTTTGTTACTCCCTATATAACAGGTGATTTCTGAACCAGTCTCAAAATTCTAGCAGAGCCCTTTTCAGTCTCTACCCCAGTAGGTAAAACCATCATAGCCCGATAAATATATAGGAACTGCCCGATTATGATATTTCAAAAAGTCACTTTAACAGATTTAGTCAAATTAGAGATGACTGATTTTGATGTCATTCTCGGCATAGATTGGCTTCATTCCTTCTATGCCATAGTCAACTGCAGAAATTGAATAGTCCATTTCTAATTTTGAATAAACCCATCCTAGAGTGGAGGGATAGTACTTCAGCGTTTAGAGGTCAGCTTATTTCCTACCTTCAGGCACAAAAAAAATATCTAAGGCCTATGTCTATCATCTTGTTCATGTTGAGGAATCTAACTCCAAAACTCCCAGTCTTGAATTAGTCCCAATAGTGAATGAGTATTCAGATGTCTTTCCCGAAGATCTTCCAGAAATAGACTTTGGCATTGATCTTTTTCCAGATACTCAGCCTATATCTATTCCGCCATATAGAATGGCACCTGTAGAACTCAGAGAATTGAAAGAGCAGCTGAAAGATCTCTTAGATAAAGGATTCATCAGACCCAGTATATCCTCGTGGGGAGCACCAGTCTTATTCGTACACAAGAAAGACAGTTCTCTCAGAATATGTATAGAATACTGTTAGCTCAATAAAGTCATGGTCAAGAAAAAGTATCCTCTTCCCAAAATTGGACTTGTTTGACCAACTTCACGGTGCCAGTTATTTCTCTAAGATAGACCTCAGATCCGGCTATCATCAGCTCAGAGTCAGAGAATGTGACATTTTAAACATAGCTTTTCATACTCGATATGGTCACTTCGAGTTTCTGGTCATGTCCTTTGGTATTACTAATTCCTCAGCTGCCTTCATGGACTTGATGAACCGGGTTTTCAAGCAGTACTTGGAAATGTTCATCATATCTTTCATGGATGATATTCTGGTCTATTCTCACAGTGAGCGTGATCATGTAGACCATTTCAGAATCATACTTCAGACTCTCAAAGATCATCTGCTATTTGCTAAATTCAGTAAGTGCGAGTTTTGGATAAGGTCAATAGTATTCCTTAGCCATATCATTTTTGGTGATGGACTTAGCGTAAATCCTTAAAAGATCGAAGTGGTAAGAAACTGGCCCAAACCTATCTCACCATCAGACATCAAGAGTTTCTTGGGTTTGGCTGGCTATTAAGAAACTGGCCCAGACCTGTCTCACCATCAGACATCAGGAGTTTCTTGGGTTTGGCTGGATATTACAGACAATTTGTTGAGGGATTTTAATCTATTGCATCCCTATGTCTAAATTGACTCTGAAGAAAGTCAAGTTTCAGTAATCATATCCTTATGATAAGAGTTTTCAGGAGTTGAAGACTCGACTCACCTCAGCTCCAGTCTTAGCTCATCCAGATGGTCCAGATGGGTTCATGGTGTATTGTTATGCATCCAGAGTAGGGTTGGGTTATTTCCTCATGCAGTATAGTAAGGTCATAGCCTACGCCTCCAGACAGCTTAATCCCCCTGAGAAGAATTATCCTACTCATGATCTTGAGTAGCAACCGTAGTTTTTTCCTTAAAGATTTAGAGGCACTATCTATGAGGTTCATGTATATGTGTTCATAGATCATAAGAGCCTTCAGTATGTCTTTTCTCAGAAAGATGTCAATCTTCGTCAGAGAAGATGGTTAGAGCTCTTAAAAAATTATGACATAAGTGTCATTTATCATCCGGGCAAGGCCGATGTAGTGGCCGACGCTCTTAGTAGACTGTCTTTGAGTAATTTTTCTCATGTTGAGGACAGTAAGAAGAAGTTAGCTTAGGAAGTCCATCAGATTGCCAGACTAGGCATTTGCTTAGTCGATTCAGAGGAGGGCGACACATGGGTTCAGAGTAGTTCAGAATCATCTTTAGTTTCCGAGGTAAAAGAAAAGCAAAATGGAGATCCCCGTCTAGTCAAGTTGAAAGAGTAAGTCAAGGATCAGAAAGTAGAGGTTTTCTCCCAAGAGAGAGATGGTGTTCTGCGTTGTTAGGGTCGTCTCACAACAAAAAAAACCATGTTTAGCAAGAGACCGATAAAGTTGCTAATCAACAGAAATCCGTCACTAAATCCATTTAGAGATGGATCAACGACAAAATATTATTCGTTGCTATATTGCGCGTTGCTAACCATTTAGCAACGGAAAAATAAAATCCGTTGCTAGATTTGCAATGGAATAGAGACGTCCTATATCCGTTTCTATATTTTAGCAACGAATATATTTGTGGTTATATTTATAAGTGTCCTTACTAATTTCATGTTGTATTTCGTCATTTTGATTATTTCCTGACCAAATATTTCATTGCTAGTCCCTCACTAAAAATTCCCAATTTTTGTGACAAAAAATATTTTCCTCAATCCGTTGCAAATGTTTTAGTTTGGCAATGAGTAATTTTGTCGCTAAATCTGTCTTCATTACTTTTCTTTCAATATATTTTTATTTGTATTTTGAATATTAATAGAATATTATAAAATTCTTATAATAGCCAATATTCATATAAAAAAAGCCACATATATATAGATAGCAAAATCTTCTTATAATATCCAACATGCATATAAAAGAACCCATATATATAGATAGAAAAAGTCTAAATATCCTCAATACAAAACATAGCAACATCTAAACACATAAGTATGTCCAAAACATCCTCAATACCTACATCCATCAAGTGTAATTTTTTGTTGCACAATTTTAAACGTTTCAACAAAATAGACCATCAAAAACTAATAAAATAGACCATCAAAAACCAATGCACTGATCGTCAAAAGTATCACAAATGAGCAAGATCATTGCAATCATTATTTAAGGAATCAAGATTGTCCAAAGGAGTAGCCGGAGGTGTGACAACTGATCGTGAAGAAACCAACTTTTGTACCTCTTCAATGACTAGGAAAAAATTGATTTTTAAGTGCGGGAATCAATCGCTTCACAAACTCATCCAAATTCGAATCTGCAGCTGGTACCGATTCATGTGAAGCTGAATATGAAGTCTTTCTACAAGAAATACACAGAGTTTGGCCGTAGTACCCTTTGGCTTCAGATTCAAGACCAAATACTCTTCGCTTCTTTTCTCCTCCGATAGCTTGGTAATATGCTTCAATTTGATCAATAACAAATTCTGATAATGTTTTTTCTCGTAATATTTCTTCAAATCTTTCCTGTAATAGTGGAAGTCAAATTATAACAGATTGTACTTACAAATGATTAGATACCAAAAGGTACTTTAAACTAAAAAATGAGAATTAAGTAAACTACTACATCAAGATTTAATCTTACATGGACGATTCGGGAATGTTCATCAACGAAAGATTTTCCATCATGACCGTGTGTGTGAACATGCAAATGTAACTCACTTGGTGTCGGATCTTGACCTATTTCAGCAGCCTGTAAAAAAGAAGTGTTGAGCATTGTACTAGAACAAAACTGCTGGAATATTTCATGTAAGCTAGAGATGTTTGCAAAGCCATAATTCAAGTGGAACATTGTTGGTTATCAGGTAAATATTATTAGTCGCGTGGTCAGAACTATGTTATCCAATTTACATTGTTCTTACTAAGCAATGACTAGAAAGAGGTTGCTAAATTTCATTGCATCAAAATTACTGAGAACATATGATAATAATGAACATTTGGAAATTTCCAGTCAGATTCCAGTGTGAAGGTTATATAAGATGAAAACCAATCACATTAAACAGATAAGTAATTTGAAGGAAAGTATCCCAAAGTGTTGTCATCACCATGATATCATTACTTTGAGGTCTTAATTAATCCTCTAAAGCCTTTGATAGAAAGTTGGGTGAGTGAATTTTCACCTACGTATAGCTCTTGCCGGCTAAGAGAATGATGAGTACACCACAAGATACAAAATATGGTGCAAAAGTTGACGATATGAATGTTTGGTTTGATGAGAGCTTTATAAATATGGTTTGTGGATCTAAAACAATTAATGTGCATTAACCATCAACTAGAGCACTAAAATAGGTTGATAACGCTCGTGGTTGGTTAGCCCCATTGTTGAGTGATGGTTCACCCCCATGGCTTGCACTAAGGGTCCCTATTGAGAAGACAAACATCAATATCGAAGCTCGTTATTGGTTGAGATTTTGTGTAGAAGCCTCAAACCCCCCAAAAATAATACCATGCTAGTGCATCCTTGAGAGGTATTCGTTGGAATAATAATGATAAAAGATAGAATAAAACTTACCTCTATTATTTCCCCAGAGATTTCATGTCAGACCCAATAAAAGAAGAATTCTTTTCTTATCTGTGCCATATCAATGAGTTGCTAATAACGCTCAAAATACACCTTAAGATTTTCAAAGTAGTAACAATATAATTTTTACCCAACTTGGAGTTAGGGTCGATTTTAAAGGGAATGAAGGTGATAGCTTTACCCTCAACTGTCACAACTTACTATAAGTTGTCATGCAATTCTAAAAATAATATAATAAAGTAAAATAGGGGGATTTTGTTTAAAAAAGATTTCGTGTTAAGATCTCAGTTACAATGTTAGCTTGTTCAAATAAATCCTACATGATCTAATGAATAGATTAAAGCACTTGGGGTTAGGCCTTCTTAAGAATGACTATATACATGGTTATGAAAATCCACCTAAACTAGATTGCTAGTTATGTCTACAAACTTGGTCTTAGGGATGGAAGGTAATTTCTCAATCTACCACAAAACTTCACATGCATTTCTTTTTAGCACCCATGGGTACACACTACAATAAAACCAATAACTTCAAAATGGGTGGTCTATTCCTAGAACTACTTCTTAAATAAGTTCAACTCAAGTTTTGTTAACTAAATCTTATCACTCATGTCTCCTCTTTTAAGCAAAACAAGAGATCCAAACCTAGACTAAGTTCGCAAATTCAATATATAAATTAACACATAGATAATTTGCTAAAATAATAACATGGAATCAAATATAATGATAAATAGTCACTACCAACACAACAATTAATTCTTAATAATTTATATTCCCATGTTATGGAAATTAGAAACTCATAGCAATAGAAAAAAGAGATAAACCTAATTACTCATCCTAATTTTCTATAGGATCCAAATATTTCACAAGAAAAATTCAAATTCCAAGAAATAATATAGTTAATATCCTAACTAGGGTTTGATAAAATGCATCAGATTCAAAAAAATAACAAAGATAGGGTTCTAATTAGCCAAAAAGGCTTAAATAGCTTCAGCAAAAATAGTCCTCAAAATTATAGAAATTCCACCACATCAAATTTAGTTGAGTTGTATTCCGCCGCCAAAGGGATCAACAATGCACCAAATTTTCCAAGGCTCAGTAATTTATCTTTGAATTTTAGTGTCAGTGTTGTTAACTTTGGCGATAGAGATTGGCCTCACCGATCAGTACGTCGATGTACAAAATCATATCCTTTATCACTATTTGTCCAAGTTGACCTGGCCCAATCACTTGGAGTAAGTTATAGTTGAAGACATCGGGGGGTCTATTAAAAACAAAATCTCCATCTCACCCTAGAGGTAGTGGTATGGACTACGTACACTTATCCACCCTAGACCCAACTTATTTTGAATATACTTGGTATACTGTTGTTGAGGGATGGCCTTGGCTCAGCGGTAAGATTGCTTACCGTGGTATGCCAGGGTCGGGGGTTCGAAACGCCCCTCCGGCAAAGCTAGGCTGAGGGCGCGTAGGTCAGGCCCGGAGTGGTCCCCCCCCCTCCCCAACACCTACGGAGTAGGTATGAACCGGGTCATCCCCTTGGTATACTGTTGTTGTTTTTGTTTGTTCCATCCTTTTACCGATACATAGAATGATTGTTATGACCTAATTTCATTGGCAATGATGGCACCAACTTTATTCCACTTATAGGTAAGACAAGCTATATCCCAAAACAACATGTAATGGGATAACAGTTGGAATATAAGGTAAACAAGGAAAAAATCAATAACGATTGTAATAGTAGCAGAATAAGGGAGATATATGTACAAAGACATACATAAATAATTTAAAAGAGAGGGAGATGACAAAATAAACAAAAGAATCCCCCTAAGAACTAGTAAGCTTGGTACTAAAACTAATATAAACAAAAACAAGAATACTAGGTAGTATCCAATATATATATATATATATGAGGTAGTCTCAAAATACAAAACACTATAACTAAAATTGATCGAGGAGGATCAACCTCAGACTCAAGAATGCTCACCCCATCTCTGGATCAATAGTTGTACTGGAGAATAACATCAACGCTAGTGGCTCATACTCGAATCTCGATAAGGGAAAGAAGTAGAAGTGAAATATGATTACTAACTTAATAGGTACTCAGTAGACACATCTACCAACTGAGCTTATATATAGTAAAAACGTATATATAATGTGAGTGCGTATGCTATGTCAAAGTAACAGGGGATAGATATGTAAATATGTATTGAACTAGGCTAAAGCAATAAAGGCAATAAATAACTAAAATATGATAAATGCACTAGCTACAACATTACTTGGCACCCATTAGCCAAAAACAAGAAAGCAATTAACCCTACCAATCCCTAATAAGTCGATGGGTGAAGACAATAGTAAACTAAGATTGAGAAAATAAATGTCCAGTTACTAAACTGATCCCATGTAACCTTTTGATCCCAAATCCATGATGAAAAATCTAGGTATGTACTAGGCTAGAACCAAAATAAATGTATAGTAGGGAGAGGCTAGACGCTGGATTCAAATTTAAAATTATAGGTAATAACAAGAGGCCACATGAATCAAGTACAACAAAACTAGTACCACTACCAAACTCCCAGTAATAATGTTAATCAACACCAAAACATCTAATTGTAATTGTAAATAGATGTCAAACTTGAATCAAAACTTATAGTAACCAGAAGGTGTCTAGAAATAAGTGATTCCATAAGTAGCCAACCTCAACTGTAACTTGATACCAAACTCGTACTAGATCTCATAAATAATAACCAAACAATAGCAGTAATCAATTACAATATCATGGCAGAACTCATACAACTAATAGCAATAAAGCATGTACAGGACTCAAATGATAACGGAAATACATTTACAAAAATATAAGCATAACCAGCTAATAGGAAGAAACTCAAGGGTTCCAATCCTATATCCTAATAATAAAGTCATAAATATAAATCTCAGGTAGATAAGTTCACTAAGGTAAGGCGGGTCTTGAACAGTAGGTCAATAAGGTACAACTGAAGATTGGTTGCTACTTTGCTCGAGAAAAATAAGCTAAAATGTACTAGAAATCATGTCTAAGTCAAACCCACACAAAGGTAACAACCTAGATTAGTATCCAGGATAAGCCTAAAGGGTTTTAATGATAATTATACTTGCTAAAAAAGGTAGTTGGTCTACTATGGGTTCTTGATAACCAAACCCAGGCCCCAACCTAGACTAGTCTTGTCTAAGCCTTCCTATTCTAATTTTAATGTACTAATAACACTAGTTTTATCCATAAATGATGATTACACTATAGTTTTATCCATAAATGATGATTACACTATAGTTTTATCCATAAAGGATGATTACACTATACTAGGGGTGAATGGGCCTAAACTTTACCAATATATATCCCTAACTGGTTAAATTAGGCATAAAAATAATAGAATGATGCCCAGGATAAACTACCTACAAAAATCTACCACAATAGTATATGAATACCATAAATAATAACAATATATATGTGGGACAAACCTAACTTACCTGGATACCATCGAACGCTCATTGAATTCTCTAAATTAGAGGTTTCCACTTCTGAGAGGCCTTAGAGAGTTGCCACCCTATGAAAACAATGATCTAAATATCAAGATGAGAAAAATAATACCCATATTGCTTATAAATATTGTGGGTCAGAAATTGGACTAAAAATCTTATGCACCCCTGTTGGCAGAATTGCAAAATTAAAGTTGTCATAATGTCATATGCAACTCAAGGATTAATTGCTACAATAAATTTGGCTAACTCTGAGAGTAAAGATAGCATACTCTGTCCCAATAATAATCTAGTAAAGTAAGAATCTAATTACCTAAATCAAGTAGAGATTAATTGAATTACTTACAAGATATAGATGCTACAAGCTTAAAACAACAATCCCTATCTAAAAACTCACCTCACACACTTAATACCTTTCTAATTCTAAGTTTGTGTTGTCTAAAAATAGTTTTTATGCTTGGAGTTAAGAATGGAAATAAATGAGGGATATAGTATAGGGGCCAGTGATAGTCACTTTAATGGCCAAATAACGGCTAGAGCGGTCATGATAAAGCACCCAAGGGTCGTCTAAAGCATCCAGGACTAGGCTAGCCAAGCACCGCTAAAGTAGTCCTGGGCCGTTAAAGTAGATACTGCTAAATTAGATCCCAGCTAGTAATGTGAGGTCCGCTTCTATCCATCTAAGCGACTCAAATAACCATGTTTAGCCAGTCCTAAAAGACTCCAATTGGGTTCTCGAGATTGGTTTGGAATCTCATGCTCACAAACAAACTATGCTACCCTCTTAAATATGACATTCCAACTCAATGATGCCATAAAAATTTCCATCCAAGTTTATTTTGATAAAATGTTGGTCCCCAACTCTAAGAGACATTTTTGCTAAATTCTACCCCATACCCCAGAAAGAGTTAAAAAGCCTTTGTACCCAAACCAAGGGCCCCTTTATCCTATATTTAACATTTTAGAGCCGTTGAGACTATTAAAAGTGGCATCTGAGGTCGTTACTTGATGTCTTATCCTGAGACCCATTTCATAACTTTAGAAGCTCTTAAATGAGGAAATGACTCTAAAAACCAAATGAATTACCCAATAACTTTTTTGCTAGTCCAATCAAAACATACATGACTTGGACAACAATATGAAAGCTCCAAACAAAGAAAAACCATGAAAATAAGGAAAATGACCTAGAGGGTCATTATAAAATCCATTACTAAAAGGACTTTTATCCAAAAAAGTAAAGAAAGTACCTAAAGGCTAAAATAGATAGGGATACCATGTTCGCATATCATATTTGGTCTCCTAGTTAGCCTCCTCAACTAGATAATGATGCCACTGAATCTTAATTATAGGAATATACTTGGAGTGAAACCTCCAAACATTTCAAGATAAGATAAATATTGATGCTTCTACAAATTTCAATCTCTCATCCAACTAAACCAAATACCATTGAAACCCATGAGACTCACAAGGAAACACATCACAACCTAAATACACAAAACACCGAGTGGACATCTTAGAAGGTAGGAGGAAAAGCTAACTTATATGCAACCTTCCAAACTATCATAATTTGAGCCAAACGACCATCATAGCTCTTGACAACATTATTCAAAGTCAATACATGAAGATTCAAGCTTTGGCCTCATTGAGGGCACGAAAACATACATGGAAGGTATGATTTGAGCACACCATAGAGTAATCCCGTGTGTGGAAGGTTTCTTGGGGATTGCCTTTGATGCCTACCCGAGAGCACAAGAGGAACCAATGGTTTTGGATCCTTGAAGAGATTAAACACTCCAAGGCCGCCCCTCCTTATTAAGGGTGTTTTGGACATTTTATAATGTGAAGTCCAACACTCCATGGACACCCCTTGTCATTGAGGGTATCTTGGTTATTTTATTATGTAATAAGCTAGTCTATAAATACACTCTTATTAGGTCATTTCTCTTTAGTTTTTGATGATGAATATTTGAGAAACACATTCTTGAACTCCATTGGGAGTGTTCTATGTAGTGTAGGGCTTGGAAAATCCAAGTAGTTTAGTGTAGGGCTTGGAAAATCTAATATTGATTATTTCTTAGAAATGGTGGTTGTAAGCGGAGTTGATTCCCTTAGCAATTACCATAAGAGCTTGGTGTTGTTATTACAAGTGTTAGGGGTCTTCTCATTTGATACAAGGTTTGGTTCCTAATTCTTGTAATCTCGTATATTAAGCTATCTATCTTTATATTCTTGCATTTTTGTTATCTTATCTCAATTTTGTGTGTTGCTGCCATAACTTGTTTGTATCTTGTTCTCGACTTTGGCTTGTATTGTTGGATGATTTGTGTGTGTTTTGATAGTTCCATTATCATTTGTATCAGAAAAAGGATTTATTTCATTCCTATGAGATCAATCTTGGGCTTGTTAACTTGAAAAAAAAAGTGTTGAAAAATCAAAAATCTAAAAAAAAATAATTTTGTCCCATTTTTGTACCTAGGCCGAAATTTGAGGCTTAAATTTCTCATGTTTTTGTGTCTTTTTTCATTTCTAGTGTTAGCCCCTTTTTCACTAACACAAAGTGAGTCTAGATCCAAATTTTGAGCCATTTTGAGTTGTTCTTAGAATTTGAAAGTTGTTGGTTTTTAGGATTGGTGGCTTGAAAATCTGTTGTTGATGTTACTGTCGAAAATTTGAACTAGAAAACGTGTTGTTGTTGATGTTTGGAGGTCCAGGGAGCACCTAGAACTTCCAATTTCCAAAGTGGTGTTCTTGGTGTTTTTCACCATCTTCATGTCTTGTTGAAGAAGAGTCTTTAATAGTGGTGATTTTGATCCAAAAACAACAAAAAAAAGGTGTGGTCTTGTTAGTCTTGAAACATACTCCACGACTATTACAAAATAAGATAGGGGACAAAAAGTATTTCAAAAAGCCTGATTACCAAAAGGAAGAAAGGGGTCTTCCCAAGACTTACCAAAGAGAAAAGAGGGTCAAGGGCTTTCGAAAGGTGTTTTGCCAAAAAGGTGAAAGGAAAGCCAAACACTTTTTGAATTTGAAAAAGGGGCTCCAAGTATTATTGTTTCCCTCCCAAAACTGATTTTCACCATTCCAAAAAAAAAATTGATCAATACAAATTGAAAAAAAAGGATTTTTTTTCAGATTTCAACAATTCTAATTCCCAATCTAAGGTTGCCACGTGACTACCACATCATCACCATAAAAAACAACCTAAGGCTCAAATTTTATGTTTCTAAGTTTCTTTTCTTTATTTCCTTAGTTTCATTTCTTGAGTCTAGTACTAATTAGCAACTAGTAATCACCTACTAGATTGTGAATTAGTTGTTTGAGTCTATTTTCTTTGTGTTTTCATTCTTTGTGTGCTTTTCTCATTTTGATTTTTTGAACTTCTTTATTTCAAGTTCATTAGTAGAGTTTTCTGTTTTGTGTCTTGAGTCAATCAAACAAGAATCTATTTCAGCCGCTAAGTAGTGATTAGCACCTTATGGACTACCAGAGTATAAGTAACTTTCAATATTTGCTGCTTCAATTGTGAGGATTACAAAGGTAAGTGCATATGAGTGTTAGTGAGGTGATTTACTACCAATCTTGTTTGCTCTTTTTGTAGGTACAAGATGATATAAGGGGAACATATCTTTGATAGCTGCATATTATTATGACTACAACATAGGAGACTATAATTGTAGTAAGAGATTTTATGGCTACGAAGTTGAGGGAGATTATGGGGGCTATGAAAATAGCCATGATCAAGGCTTGGGAAGAATTGAGGGTTACGGGTTTGAGGGGGAAAATGAGATGAATAAAGTGCCTAGTGCTTATAGAGAGTATGGAGATGACGAAGAGCCTTGTGATGGTTCTTATGGTAACATTGGGATATATAAGAAGTTTTACACTTCCTACTACAGACCTAGAATTGGTGTTAGGTATAATTCTTTCATTTGTAAAGCTTATGATAGCTATGGTGAGAGTGTACATATGGAGTATAAAGATTCATATTCTTCCCTATGTAGTAATCTTATAAAGTTCAAAGTGGCGTGAATGGTTATACTAATTATAGTGGAGGTTGTCCCATAAGGAGAAGAAAGTATGTATCTCTAAAGCTGAAGGGTACTCATGTGACCATGGGGTATACTAAGTTTTACAATATTGATCCAAAAAGGAGTGTTCACTCCAGAAAGTTAAACATTTATGGTGTTTTGAGATGCCTCATTATGCTAGATGATAGGTGCTATTAAAACCACATCATGCCATCCATGGTTGACTATTTGGGATTGTTTTGAGAACCTTTACTTGTTCCATTTTCCTTGAACGGGTATAAGGTTACTAAGAGAGTGAAGGTTCTCTGCACCCAATTTGAATACTATGAGGAGGTGTGGTGCGATATCTTCCCATTGACATTGGGTCATGTATGCTTGGGTTTTGATTGGTTTGCACAACATAGAGTTCCAAATATGTAAAATTAGCCTAAGGTTGTAAGATACTGATAGGGAAATCATTTCATTACATCCATTTTATCCAAGTTTCAAAGAGAAGTGAACACTTATTCCAATCTGAATGCTTATGAGAGATAAAAGATTGAGAGGAGTAAGGGTGTGCAAGTTGGAAATACACGAGTAGAAAAATGAGAGGTTGTGATGAGTGAAGTAAGAGGGTTGCCACCAAACCAAGCTAACTATGTTTGTCCTTCTATTTCTAAGGACATTTGTATAGGTACCAACATGACAAGTGGAGGAGAGCAAGTTCTAAAGGATAAGACTCCCTTTGAAGACTTAACTAGGGAAACCTTATTTGCTGCCAAAGCTTGTGAAGGACCTTCACACCACGATAAATAAGAATGTGCTCAAGAACTTCAAGGTAAAATAGATAAATCTTACACTTTTATGCATGTGAATAATGATTGTGTGGCTAGTAGCCCATTGTGTGTGAGTAGTAGCTTATCTACTTATGAGCCTATTGATTCTTTTCCTCTTAATGATGATGTACATATTATAAGTATGGATACACTAGTTGATCCTATTGATGACCAAATTGACTCTTCTTGTAAGATCAATTTATGTCCACCTAGTGTCAAGCCACTGTGTTGAATGATAATACATCAGCTTGTAGGAATTGTTTTGACCAACTTATATGAGAAACTAGTTCACCACTTGAAGTTATGTGTGTTGTAATTAGTAGACCTCAAGTGAGTGAAGAATCTAAAAATATTGGTCAAAATGATAGGAGTAAACCTGTGAACTTGTGTTTTGATAAAGATTCTAATGTTTTCTTGGCTCATAGGGATTATCATATGCTTGAAGAATCTTTGAAACTCGATAATGACCTTATAGAGAGTGAACTTACTTGTTCCAAATCTACCTACAGGACAAATCATTCTTTCTTTAGGTATAATATCTTATTTGAGGATGATATACTCACTCCTAATAAGCCTAGTGGTGAGAATGATGTTGGAGGTATAGCTAACCCACTATGGTGTGACAACATTTCTCCTAAATATGTAAATCTCATCTTAAAAGATGAGAGTACTCTTAAGGGTAAAGAATGTGTAGTCTTGGAAGGAAATAACTGATTGGGTGATGAAAGCTTTGATTTGATTGAATATTTAAGACACCCAATAGGTGGTTTTCCTTGAAAATTGACCCGAGAGCAAAAGTCTCATTGTCTCTTTGGGGTAATTCTTCTAAATGTGCATTCTCTCTTAACACACTTGTGCTTAAGTTGAATGAATCCCAACTTGTAGATACCAATTTGTCTATTTGTGTGAAAGAAAGAAAATATTTGTGCTTAAAAGCTTTGACTTCATCCGTGCATGCCCTTGCACTTCATTCCTTTCTATACTAACTTTTTACTTATGATGACATCCATGTTAGTCTTGGGTTTGTTCCATGTAGAGGTAGGGAACTTGTTAGTTGGTCCACTTATTTGAGTGAGAATGCTATATGGGTCTTATGGACTTTAGAACCAGTTGAAGAACCACCCTTGGTGTGGTGTCTTGAAGGGACAATGAAACAATTGTGTACTATGGCTCATAAGATCCTAACCCTACCTTTTGGATCGTGTGATGCCATTAGGACCTTTGTAGTTTCTTTATATCTTGGTGAATCCCATAACCAAATCCTTTGTTCATATTTAGTTGAGTTTTTAATAATATCCAATCCAAAGGATCCTTGGTTATATTTCAAGTATGTGCAACCTTGGCATGATGAAATAATTGTTTAGGATAATTCTAACCCTCATGCCATGAGAAATTTGTGTTTGCTTGTCCTTCCTTTTATTTTGCAAGGTATGGATTTAAGGTGGAATCCTTTTCAAGAAGGGGAGGATGATACGAGCCAAACAACTATCATAGCTCTTGAAGACATCATTTGAAGTCAATACATGAAGAGTTAAGCTTTGGTCGTATTGAGAGCACGGGAACATACATGGAAGGGCCAATTTGAGCACACCATAGAACAACCCCGTATGTGAAAGTTTGCTTGGGGCTTGCCTTTGATGCCCACCCGAAAGCACAAAAAGAACCCATGGTTTTAGAGCCTTGAAGATCTTAAACACTCCGAGGCCTCCCCTTCTCATGAAGGGTGTTTTGGACATTTCATCATGTGAAGTCCAACACTCCATGGCCACCCCTTGTCATTAAGGGTATCTTAGTTATTTTATTATGTAATAAGCTAGGCTATAAATACACTCTTATTATGTCATATGCTCTTTAGGCTTTGATGATGAATATTTGAGAAACATATTCTTCACTCCATTGGGAGTGTTTCATGTAGTGTAGGGCTTGGAAAAGCTAAGTATTTTAGTGTAGGGCTTGGACAAACCAATATTGATTATTTCTTAGAAACGGTGGTTGTACGCGGAGTTGATTCCCTTAGCTGTCATTGTATGAGCTTGTTGTTGTTATTACATGTCTTAGAGGTATTCTAGTTTGATACAAAGTTTGGTTCCTAATTCTTGTAATCTCTTATGTTAAGCTATCTATCTTTACATTCTTGCATTTTTGTTATCTTGTTTCTATTTTTTGTGTTGCTGCCATAGCTTGTTTGTGTCTTGTTCTCAGCTTTGGCTTGTGTTGTTGGCTGGTTTGTGTGTTTCCTGGTCATTCTATTATCATATTATAAGTATCTCAAAAATTCTAATATAACTTGAGCTAAGCTTGCCTCTCATACCAAACCTCAACATGCCTTTCATGGGTGATAATCATAAGAACTTGGTGTTGAACTCTGAACCTCAAGGCATAAAGTCTACGGTCACCATAACTTTTTTACTAGATCTGAGCTATCCAAAGCCTGTCCTGAATCAGATGAATCTAGTCTAATAACACATGAAACAAATCCATACCATAGGGCCTAACCTCAGAATTCTCCAACCAAACAACTGGAGATTGACAATGCCTACCATACAATGCCTTAAATGGGGCCATTTTAATACTTAAAGAAGAACTATTATTATATGCAAACTCTGTCAAAGATAAAAACTACTACTAACCTCTTAAATCTAAAACACAATTACACAGTATATCCTCCAAAAAATATATAGTTTAATTTGACTGCCCATCAGTCTTGGGATGTAAAGCAGCACTAAGGTCGACATGGATATTCAACTCCTCTTGACAAGTCCTGTGGAAGATAAAAGTGAACTAAGAACCTCATTTTGAAATAATGGATATGGGCACCCCATGAAGGCAAACCACTTCTCAAATATATATATATATACGAGACAACTTTTTTATGTTGTAAGAAGTTTGAATAGGGAAAAAATGGGTAGATTTTGTCAATCAATCCATGATGACCCAAATGTTATCAATAATTTTAGAAGTACAAGACAAACCACCTACTAAGTCCATAGTGACCCATTTTGATTTCTACTAAGGAATGGGTAGCCTCTGAAAGAAAACACCGAGTCTCAGATGCTCGGCCTTTACCTACTGATAACATAGGCATCGAGCAACAAACTCCTTACTTTTCTTTCTACTACAGACTTAGAGATTGAAGGCCTAGAAAAGGACATTCTTCTACTAGAAGATGCTTTATTAAAAGATTGTGATCATAGAAATTTTAATTCTATAGATCCATCTGGATATTGTACTACTTGTTCAATATTTGAATTTTCTTCTTCTATTTCTAGCTCCGTTATGGAGTTGAAATGCCAATTATCATTTATTAATACATCATCTCATTTTATCATTTTTGGGACAAAAGTATTATTATGATTATGGTTAGCTTCCATAAGCATGGTAGCTCCTTTATTATTAACTATTTTAGCCTTAGGGGATAAGGTTGTTTTCATTAATCTATAATTTACTCTATATATTATAGCTATTTCTCTTGTATTTACCTTTCTATTCATGTTTTTTGTTTTAACATTTAAAGTTAATGTATCCATAACATTTTGATCATTTATATCTATTGAAAAATTAGGATAACAATTAAAATATACCAGCCCATTAGCAAGGTTACTTTGTAGTACTGCTAATAATGAACCATCAAAATTTAATAACCTATTATCTTGTAAAAGTTGACATATAGGTACGTCTAGACCTAATCTATATAATGGTTTAACTGTTACTTAAAAAAGACCTATGTGAAGGAACTTGCAATTTTTTCTATATCTATTAATATCTTCAACTTCTAATAATTTAATAGTCTCAATATTTCTATTAATTGCAACAGTAGATTCTGAAGTTTTAATATTATAATTTTTAACAAAATCACAGTGTCCAGTTATATATACTCTATTAAAACTTTCTTTTGGAATATTCAAACTCTATAATCACTTTCTATTTTAGCAATTTTAATAGAGATAGCATAAATATTAACACTATTTATTATGTTTTGGTTGGTTGGAGTATTCATTGGGATTTTTGTAGATAAAAGAAAAACACTATCCTAAAACCAAAATCTACTTTAGATGTTACAATCGCAATAATTATTTTTGTATGCAGTAATTACTAATTTTTTTCTCCTAAAATTCCTTTTTTTTATTCCTATAGGCTTGGCAACGGGAACACCCTCCAGGTCCGATTTTATTTTTCCACACACTCAAAGCTAATCCAATAGAAAATTCTAGGTTTACCAACGTCTAAACGGCTATTAAATGGATACCCAACTTAAGGAATAAAACTAAGAACATAGAGGAAGAACAATAGTAATTACTAACCAGAAAAATGATTATTCCAAGAGTAACTCTAATTTTGACCAGCTCTAGGATAGCGTAATGCTCTAGTCTCTCCTACTCATACTCATATTCTCTCCTGGACAGCTTGACTTTGATACCATTTAAGGAACGGGTAAGGATAATGGGGAGCAAAATAACAATCTATAATAATTTAAACTTTGAAGATATTTTAAACTTTCAAATTAAACTTTACAATAATCTAAAAAAACAAAGTAAAGAAAAGTAACATTAATTAAAACAGTAGAAAAATAGAGAAATTTATACTTACAAAAACTTTTTATTGATATGGAAAAATGTAAGAGAGATTACGAGGGAGATGGGAAATATAGGAGATGGTTGAGAGTTTTTTTGAATTAGGAAAATTTCAGAATACTCTCCGCTATTACAAGTTGAAAGTCTAAATAGGCCTCATAATATGCTGACTAATATTTTCCCTACTCTATCTATTTTACATCTGTGTATGTATACACTAATATATGATATTTGCTTTCCACCTGTCCAATAGCTGATTAAAATATATATCCGTTGAATCTTGATTTTGATGACTCTTTAAGAAGATGTGTATTTTATATATTTTTTGTAGGGATTATTAGTCGTTTGACATTTATGACATGAAGACTTGCGATGTTTTGTCTTGATGTGGCATGGGTTTTGGGGTGGATTCCATGGGGTCCATCATTTGTTGTGCTTGGTGCTTTTGTCTTGTAGTGGCATGCTTTGTATTTGGTGAAGAGAGTTTTAAGTCTTATCATTTGAATAAACATTGTAGTAGCTATTTTAGATCCATATTTTGGCTTTGAAGGAAGAATTCGGTTCGTGAGAAAGAACTAGACGTAAATTTATTTGATGGGGTTTACCATAAATATTTATCTTTTTAAAAGACTAATAATATATGAAAATCTTTTAATATGTAGAGATATTTTGCCTAATATTTTATATTTTAGCAAAATATTTATCAAATCTTTTATTGCAAAATACAGTAGGATAAAAAATATTTGTAACCTTGTAATGTATTTTTATTGGGCGTCATAATTTTGACGAAGCTATTAATTTTTCAAAATATGCTTTTTATTTAAAACATTTGTACTGATAAAAATAGTAACTAGTGAAGGGATTGAATATTTGTAGAAATACTCTGTTAAAATTAACTCACTAATTTTTTTAGGTTTTGAGGGGATTATTTATCGTACTTTGTACATCAAGGCTTTAACCACTCTCTCCTCTGCATAATTTTTATCAAATGCTTTTGTTGGCAGTACCTGCAAATTTATTATGTCAAATTGCTTTTTATCAAGAATACTCCGTCCTACCTGCTCCTGTGATGTGACTGGGGAGACTGCTTGTGCGTATGCCTCCGGCGGTTTCATGGATACATTTGATGGTAAGGAAGTGGTAGGGTCTGGGAGAGACGAAACTTCTACCAGGACTGAAAATTTGATTTCTAGATTTTTATTTTCTCCGTTTAAAGGCCTTTTATTTTTTCTTCTGATCGAAAAGGCCTAAATGGAAGCTTCGTCTTTATTTTAGATTTTTCAGGTCTCCTTATTTTTTCCATGAAGAAATTCTCTGGTCAAAAAATCTGGGAGAGAATTATTTTCTCCCGTTATAAACTCTATTTGAAAATCAAAACTTGATAATAAAGCTTGCTATCTGGCAAATATCTATATAGAAATTAAATTTTTAACATCTTTTTGTAAAGCATCTTTGGCGGCTTTGCAGTCTACTCTTAGTAAAAATTCTTTATTTATTAAATAATGTTGAAATTTAGTTATACACAATACTATAACCAAAATTTCCTTTTTAATAGTCCTATAATTTTTTTGAGTATCATTCCAGATTTTTGACATGACTCTTGCTAATTGCTCAATAGATTCTATGAAAATCCTTTGTTTAAGGATGCCTCCATATCCTATGTCTAAGGCATCAGTCTCTACAATCATGAGAGCCTCTGGGTGCGGTATCCCTAGACATGAAAGTTTTTAAACTATTGATTTAATTTTTTAAACTGTATCGGTGTGCTCTATACTCCAAGGCACTAAATATTTCTTAAGACGTTGATAAAGAGGTTTACAAATCTGTCTAATAGTAGGAATTAAATCTGCAATATAGTTGAGATTTCCTAAAATCTTTGAAGATGAGTTTTATCGGTTAATTCATCTAGAAATTTAGAGAATTCTATGGCTCTAAAAATGGGTTTATAAGTTCCTTTTTAAGTATGGTAACTCTACTTGAAGGTCTTGTTTAGTTGTTTCTGATTTTTGTTCTTTACCTGACATATTTCTCATAGTAGAGGGTGCAATTATTTCTTTATCAAACCGTTGATTAAGAATAATATTTTTAAGGCCATTAAATATTTTCTCCTAAGACTTGGATCTTGTAAATGATTGATAATTCAAACAATACTTCTTTCTCCTTATTATTATTGGAGATAATATTAATATAATGATTATTTCAAATGCAATGTGAACCGGTGTATTTACCATAATTATCTAATTTATTGCTGCAAACGTTAATAAATTTTTCTATTAGAGAGGAATTATCTTTGTTTTATCCAGAGATAAAACATAAATTATTACTTATGTCTTTCCTCTTATTTAAGATTCTGCTACCTTTAGTATTTTGATTCATTTTTCCATAATCCCACTTTGTACTATTATTATTTACATTATTAGTGGATTTTGATTGAGATTCTGAGTTTTTATTATTTTCTTTAATAATTTCAATTGTGACTTTTAATTCGGATTTTAATCTTTCATTTATTTTTCTTAAAATATCATTGGTTACTTCAAACTTTTCTTCAAATTTAGAAAATTTATCTTTAGAGAATTCTGGTAATTTAAAAATTGGATGAGTTTCTAATCTTTTTAATCATTATGAGAACAACTTGGTTTATCTTTAAAAGTCGATTTATTTTCGGCTTCGAGAATCTATTTAGATACTACATGTAATAATTGATTTGTATAATTATTTTGTTGGAGAATTTTATTTATATCTTTATTTGTAGGATCACCTTTATTATCTACTATATCTAATTTAAAGGGTGAGGCAGTAACAATTCTGCCTTCTACTGGTAGACTAATTTCGTCTAACAGAGGAATTGTTGATTCTACAATTTTATTATTAGTAGTATACCATTTACTAACAATCATGTTTAATGAATCCTTTTGATCATCTAATTTTACTATAATTTCGAACCATTTACAAAATTCAATATTACATCTTAATCTTTTCATATCATTGCACCATTTTTCTCTAAAAGAATATCTTTCTTTTAATGAATATTTTTGTTTATACTATCTTTTTGAATAGAATTTTCTGGTCTATTCCATAATTTATCTAAATATTCAAAGTCAGGTTCAATTACTATGCCTGACCTAATCATGCATAGAGAATTTCTTACTCCTAACATTCACTAGAAGTGGGACTTATTAGTTTTTGTAGTTTTTAAATTTGTAGATTCATATTCCACTTTCGGAATTGTTTTTGAGAAATCAACTCCTTTTAATTTTCTTTTAATATCTTCTAATATTACTTCCCTTTCTTCTACAGACTTGGAGACTGAAGGTCTAGAAACAGACATTCTTCTCCTGGAAGATACTTGATTAAAAGATTGTGATCTTAGAAATTTTAAATCTACAGATCTATCTGGATATTGTACTACTTGTTCAATATTTTAATTTTCTTCTTCTATTTCTGGCTCTGTTATGGAGTTGAAATATCAATTATCTTTTATTAATACATTATCCCATTTTATCATTTTTGGGACAAAGGTATTGTTATGATTATGGTTAGCTTCCATAAGCATAGTAGCTCCTTTATTATTAACTATTTTAACCTTAGGGGCTAAGGTTGTTTTCATTAATCTATAATTTACTCTATAAATTATTGCTATTTCTCTTGTATTTACTTACTATTCATGTTTTTTGTTTTAATATTTAAAGTTAATGTATCCATAACATTTTGATCATTAATATCTATTGAAAAATTAGGATAACAATTAAAATATACCAGCCCATTAGCAAGGTTACTTTGTAGTACTGCTAATAATGAATCATCAAAATTTAATAACCTATTATCTTGTAAAAGTTGACATATAGGTACGTCTAGACCTAATCTATATAATGGTTTAACTGTTACTTAAAAAAGACCTATGTGAAGGAACTTGCAATTTTTTCTATATCTATTAATATCTTCAACTTCTAATAATTTAATAGTCTCAATATTTCTATTAATTGCAACGGTAGATTCTGAAGTTTTAATATTATAATTCTTACCAAAATCACAGTGTCCAGTTTTATATACTCTATTAAAACTTTCTTTTGGAATATTCAAACTCTATAATCACTTTTTATTTTAGTAATTTTAATAGAGATAGCATAAATATTAACACTATTTATTATGTTTTGGTTGGTTGGAGTATTCATTGGGATTTTTGTAGATGAGAGAAAAACACTATCCTAAAACCAAAATCTACTTTAGATGTTACAATCGCAATAATTATTTTTGTGTGCAGTAATTACTAATTTTTTTCTCCTAAAATTCCTTTATTTTATTCCTATAGGCTTGGCGACGGGAACACCCTCCGGGTCCGGCTCTATTTTTCACCATACTCAGAGATAATCCAACGGAAAATTCTAGGTGCGCCAACGTCTAAACCGCTATTAAACGGCTACCCAACTTAAGGAATAAAACTAAGAATATAGAGGAAGACAACAGTAATTACTAACCAGAAAAATGATTATTCCAGGAGTAACACTAATTTCGACCAGTTTTAGGACATCGTAATATTCTAGCCGCTCTTACTCGTATTCACACTCCCTCCCAGAAAACTTGGCTCTTATACTATTTGGGAGATGGATCGAGAAAAAGAGGAGCAAAATAATAGTTTAAAATAATTACTACTTAAAAAGTAGTAGTTTAAAGTGTTATTTTGCTCCCTGTTATCCTGATCCATCCCCCAAATGGTATCAGAGCCTAGTTGCCTGAGAGGGAGTGTGAGTATGAATAGGAACTTCTAGAGCGTTACGCTATTCTAGAGCCGGTCGGAATTAGTGTTACTCCTGAAATAATCATTTCGTTAAATCCCTCAACATAGGGTAATTCAACAAAAGCAAGACCCATTCAAATGAACCATCAATTAATGAAATACTATAAAAAGGAAATTAATGATTTATTAAATAAAATAAATAATAATGATATTAAGTTCCTAGAAAATCATCAAGAATTGACAAAATTACAAAAGATAAAGCACAAAGGTACCATATACCTGTTACATTAGTTATAAATTAAAAGTACACAATTCAAATGGTGGCATTATTCGACAAAGGAGCAGATAGAAACTGCATCATTGAAGGAATGATCCCCACTAAGTATCTTGAAAAAGGTACTACAAGGTTATTCTACGAAACAGACGAAAGATTAAAAATAAATTATAAACTAAACAATGCACACATATGTAATGATAGTATTTGTTTCATGAATGAATTTGTAATAACCAAAGATATAAATGAAGAGATAATTTTTGGTATACCTTTTACAAATAAAATAAAACCTTATATTATCGAATTAGACGGTATCCACACCACTATTTTGGAAAAAAAGATTGTTTTCCCTTATCTAAATAGTTTATCAAAAGCAGAAAGTTATCTTATAAAAAATAAAATGGTCTTTAAAATCAATTTAATTTCATAAGAAATAAATTATTTTATAGGATGAAATAAAAATCAAAATAATTGAATCCTCTTTAAAAAACCAGAAGGGGAAGCTAGAATATTTAAGCAGGAATTTAACAACAGTAATTACTAACCAGAAAAATAATTATTTCAGGAGTAGCACTAATTTCGATCCTTTCTAGGACAACGTAATGCTCTAGCCGATCCTACTCATACTCACACTCCCTCTCAGGCAACTTGGCTTTGATACTACCATTTGGGGGACAGGTCGGGATGAAGGGGAGCAAAATAACAGTTTAAAATAATTACTACTTTAAAAGTAGTAGTTTTAAAGTGTCAAATTAATCTTTAAAATAAATTTAAATTTAAAATGATTAAACTAAGAACAAAATAATCTAAAGAAAAATTAATAAAAACAGTAGAGAAATAAAGAAATTTATACTTACAAAAACTTTTTATTAATCTGGAAAAATAAGAGAACTTTACAGAGGGAGATAAGAAATATGGGAGATTGTAGAGAGATTTCTTAGTTAGAAAATTTCAGAATGCTCCACGCTATTATAAGTTGAAAGCCTAAATAGGCCTCATAATATGCTGACTAATATTTTTCCTTCTCTGTCTATTTTACATCTGTGTTTGTATACGCTAATATATGATATTTGCTTTTCACCTGTCCATTAGCTGATGAAAATATATATTTGTTGATTCTTTCTTTTGATGACTCTTTGAGAATATGTGTATTCTATATTTTTTGTAGGGATTTTTGGTTGTTTGTCATTTATGACATAAAGACTTGTGATGTTTTGTCTTGATGTGGCATGGTTTTTTGGGTGGATTCCATGGGGTCCACCATTTATTGTGTTTGGTCCTTTTATCTTATAGTGGAATGCGTTGTATTTGGTGAAGAGATTTTTAAGTCTTCTCATTTGAATAAATATTGCAGTAGCTATTTTAGATTCGTATTCTGGCTTTGAAGGCAGGATTTAGTTCGTGAGAAAGAACCAGATGGAAATTTATTTGATGGAGTTAGACATAAATATTTAGCTTATTAAAAGACTAATAATATATGAAAATCTTTTAATATGTAGAGATATTTATAAGACCCCGCAAAATCTTAAGCTTAATTCAGTACTTTAAAGCTTGAAAAGAGGTACCCGACTTAAAAATTTTAGTCAAGTATTGACACTTAGACTTATTTTGGCCTCGATATTTCCATGAATTTAATATCGACCCTTACGACCTTAACATGCCTATTTTTAGGTTGAATCATGATCAGGTGTGTCAATAGGTCACTTCGGGTGAGTTTTAGATTTTTTGGACCTCGTTTGAAATATGTTTGGGTGACCAAAATAGTTGATCGACACGATCTCCATGTGCCACATCACCTATCACGTCGATAGATATTTTCCCCAGCTCCCAGTGCAAATTCGAGTGAGCCGATGTGATCTCGATGCGTCGCGTCGGCTACCGCGTTGACTTCATCGATGCGGCACTGGGCACATTTTCAGTCAATAAAACTCTGTATACATAGGGGTATTTGGGTCATTTTTTCACCATTAATCATCCCCAAAAGCACGAGATTAACTTACTTTAAAGGCAAAATCCCTCATTCTCTCTCAAATTTACTCAAGAACAAACCTTAGGGAATTTAAATTTCAAGACCAATCTTCAAGAACACACCATCGATCTTCATGAATTTAATTACCAAGGTATGTTAGGTGTTCATTCATGGGTTTCTTTCATCCATGAAGTCCAAGAACCCTTTTTAAAACTACAAGTTTATGATTTCATGATTTATATATTGGAATTGTATTGTGTTCATGTGTGAATTGATGTTTCATGAGAATTAGATAATTGTGGGTTGATTTATGTGATCTTCATGTTGAACTCTTGAACTACAAGTTTAATGTATTAGCCATGATATTATTACATGTTTATTGCTATATAAAATAACCATGCTCCCCAAGTGTTTGTTAAAATGTTTATGTGAATTGACTAGTGAAAGCATGACATGTTTTTATATGATTTCATTTATGCACAAGCTCATGTATATCAAGTGTTCGACAAAATATTTAAATAAATGCATTGTTCGTAAGCAAGTATTATTATGCTTTTAAGGTATGCTATGTTTTACTTTCCATGCTATTAAGTCCTAAGGGTATCCAATACCCGAAAATCTAGCTGTTAACCTAGAGCTACAGTAGTTACAGAATAGTTTCAGAAATATTATGATCAGTAGTATTTCAGTACAAAACTCAGTGTATTTAGCCAGATATCAGAACTCAGTGAACTCAGTCCATTCAGTCAGTTAACACGATTAGTAACAGTTCACTCCAGCCTAGTACAGTTTAGAAATCAGTCCAATGTCAATTCAGTTGGGAGTAGAATTCAGCACCAAGTGAACCCAAGGATGGGGACTCACCTGCCAGTACAGGGTGTGATCCTTAGAAGCAGTTCTTGCATTCCAGAACTATGTAGCCAGCATAGATTGAGACATCAACCTGCCAGTTGAGGGCTAATGAAGTGTCTTACCTGCTCGTTGAGGTTACCACCATTCTCATTCAGAGCACCTACTAGATGAGGGTGACTTAAAATCTTGTCTTTACCCGTGGCACGGTACTGATACCCTTCCAATGGGGGTTATAGGTTGGGCCCCAAATCAATTCAGAAAGGGGAATGTCGGTTAGATGATTACCTGCCATAAATTCAGTTTTAGTTTCAATCTCAGTATAGAACTCAGTTTAGTTCTACAAAACTAGGACTGTCAGATACAATCACCCAACTCAGTATAGAACTCAGTTCAATTCTACAGAATTAGGACTGTAAAAAATAGTCACCCAGCTAATAGTAATATAGTTATCAGTGAACTCAAATATTAGTCATTCAGTTATAAGAACTTAGTACCCAGTGTTAACATGATCCAGTTACCGTATACGTAGTTATGTGCATAGTATTGCATAATCAGTATTTACAGCATTTTCATATATACATGTACTCTCATTCAGATATATTCATATTACTCAGTCAGTTATTGTTCATTCATATGAACTCATGCATTTAGACTCACCTCGCTTAGCATACCAGTACATTCAAAGTACTATCATATACCTTTCTTTTGAGCTATGATGTCTTATATCATAGGTTAAGATGCATGGGCTCCTGATCGTACTTAGCAGACCAGCTTATCAGCAGAAGACTTAGGGGTGATTCCTCATAGTTCAAGGATAGAGTTGTTATTTCAGTATATTTTTAGTAGTTGGAGTTAGTTGGGGGCTTGTCCCATCAACTCCACCTTCTGACAGTTAAAGGCTTTCAGACTAGATTATTTCAGACAAATGCTTAGTTTTTAGTATTTATATACCAGTACTTGATTTCAGTTATGAACCTTATGGCAAGTTCAGCCTAATTTCCGCATTATTACAGTATTATTACTCAGTTATTGCAATAGGTACCAGTCATGGGTTAACTTGTGGTCCATCGATATTATGAGCACCGTGTGACATCCGGAGTGCAGACTCACGGCGTTACAATATTTTTCCTAATATTTTGTATTTTACGCAAAATATTTATCAAATCTTTTATTGCAAAATACAGTAGGATCAAAAATGTTTGTAACCTTTTAATGTATTTTTATTGAGCGCCTTAATTTTGACGAAGTTATTAATTTTGCAAAATATTCTTTTTATTTAAAACATTTGTACTGATAAAAATAGTAACTAGTGAAGGGACTCAATATTTGTAGAAATACTCTGTTAAAATTAACTCACTAATTTTTTTGAGTTTTGAGGGGATTATTTGCCATACTTTGTACATCAAGGCTTTAACCACTCTCGCCCCTACGTAATTTTTATCAGATGCTTTTGTTGGTAGTACTTGCAAATTTATTATCTCAAATTGCTTTTTATCAAGAATACTCTACTCTTCATGCTCCTATGATGTGACTGGGGAGACTACTTGTGTATATAACTTCGGTGGTTTCATGAATACTTTTGATGGTAGGGAAGTGGTAGGGTCTGGGAGAGATG